>NW_028284212.1:30000-38732 GCF_059516105.1 Syngnathus floridae | reverse complement strand
GAACCAGCCGAGTCGGACACGTTACGGCCGAACAGCCGTTGGCACTTTGAAAATATTCGCTCAAGTTGGCAGGACTTCCAGAGCAAGAGGCCGAATTTTCACTCGTTCGGGCCGACTCGGGGAACCAGCCGAGTCGGACACGTTACGGCCGAACAGCCGTTGGCACTTTGAAAATATTCGCTCAAGTTGGCAGGACTTCCAGAGCAAGAGGCCGAATTTTCACTCGTTCGGGCCGACTCGGGGAACCAGCCGAGTCGGACACGTTACGGCCGAACACCCGTTGGCACTTAGAAAATATTCGCTCAAGTTGGCAGATCTTCCAGAGCAAGAGGCCGAATTTTCGCTCGTTCGGGCCGACCGGAGGAACCAGCCGAGTCGGACACATTACGGTGTAACACCCGTTGGCACTTAGAAAATATTCGCCAAAGTTCGTTGGACCTCCAGGCGAAGAGGCCGAATTTTCGCTCCTTCGGGCCGACTCGGGGAACCAGCCGAGTCGGACACATTACGGCCGAACACCCGTTGGCACTTAGAAAATATTCGCCCAAGTCGGCCGGACTTCCAGGCGAAGAGGCCGAATTTTCGCTCGTTCGGGCCGACCGGAGGAACCAGCCGAGTCGGACACATTACGGTGTAACACCCGTTGGCACTTAGAAAATATTCGCCAAAGTTCGTCGGACCTCCAGAGCAAGAGGCCGAATTTTCACTTTTTCTGGCCGACCGGAGGAACCAGCCGCGTCGGACACATTACGGTGTAACACCCGTTGGCACTTAGAAAATATTCGCCAAAGTTCGTCGGACCTCCAGAGCGAGAGGCCGAATTTTCACTTTTTCTGGCCGACCGGAGAACCAGCCGAGGCGGACACATCGCGCCGCTTTTGCCGTTGGCATATTCGAAACTTCCAGAATCGGCTTTTTCGCCGTCGCTGTCCGGCCTGGGCACCATCGTGGCTCGGACACGTCGTGTGCCAGCGTCCGCTGGCACTTAGAAAATTTTTCAAAATAAAAATAAACAGTCCTGCACATACGTGCCCACTATATTTTGCGAAAGGGGAGTAAACCGTCGATGAGTACGCTGACTAGTGGGACCAACCATCGCGCTCTGGCGCACCTGAAGACCAAAGTTGGTACTGCACCCTACCCCTGGTACCCAAACGGGGTAGAGGCCGATTTTTCGCTTTTGGCGGCCGACCTAGGGAACCAGAAGAGGCGGACACTTTTCCGAGCAAGTGCCGATGGCACTTCCAGAGCGAGAGGCCGAATAATCGTAATTTGTGGCCGACTTGGGAACCAGCGAATGCGGATAGGAAGTGGAGCGGGTCCCGCCGGCTGGTCCGCGGGCCAATTGCGGTCCCGCGAGTTAGCGATCGCGGTCCGGAATTCTAGCCGACTTGGGAACCAGCGAAGGCGGATAGGAAGTCAAGCGGGTCCCGCTGGCTGGTCCGCGGGCCATTTAGGGTCCCGCGAGTTAGCGATCGCGGTCCGGAATTCTAGCCGACTTGGGAACCAGCGAAGGCGGATAGGAAGTGGAGCGGGTCCCGCCGGCTGGTCCGCGGGCCAATTGCGGTCCCGCGAGTTAGCGATCGCGGTCCGGAATTCTAGCCGACTTGGGAACCAGCGAAGGCGGATAGGAAGTCAAGCGGGTCCCGCTGGCTGGTCCGCGGGCCATTTAGGGTCCCGCGAGTTAGCGATCGCGGTCCGGAATTCTAGCCGACTTGGGAACCAGCGAAGGCGGATGGGAAGTCAAGTGGGTCCCGCCGGCTGGTCCGCGGGCCAATTGCGGTCCCGCGAGTTAGCGATCGCGGTCCGGAATTCTAGCCGACTTGGGAACCAGCGAAGGCGGATGGGTGGTCACCGAGGTCCCGCCGGCTGGTCCGCGGGCCATTTAGGGTCCCGCGAGTTACCGGTCGCGGCCCGGAATTCTAGCCGACTTGGGAACCAGCGAAGGCGGATAGGAAGTCAAGTGGGTCCCGCCGGCTGGTCCGCGGGCCATTTAGGGTCCCGCGAGTTAGCGATCGCGGTCCGGAATTCTAGCCGACTTGGGAACCAGCGAAGGCGGATGGGTGGTCACCGAGGTCCCGCCGGCTGGTCCGCGGGCCATTTAGGGTCCCGCGAGTTACCGATCGCGGTCCGGAATTCTAGCCGGCCAGGGACCACCGCAAGGCGGATGGGTGGTCACCGAGGTCCCGCCGGCTGGTCCGCGGGCCATTTAGGGTCCCGCGAGTTACCGATCGCGGTCCGGAATTCTAGCCGGCCGGGGACCACCGCGAGGCGGATGGGTCTTCACCGAGGTCCCGCCGGCTGGTCCGCGGGCCATTTAGGGTCCCGCGAGTTACCGATCGCGGCCCGGAATTCTAGCCGGCCGGGGACCACCGCGAGGCGGATGGGTCTTCACCGAGGTCCCGCCGGCTGGTCCGCGGGCCATTTAGGGTCCCGCGAGGTACCGATCGCGGTCCGGAATTCTACCCGGCCGGGGACCACCGCGAGGCGGATGGGTCTTCACCGAGGTCCCGCCGGCTGGTCCGCGGGCCATTTAGGGTCCCGCGAGGTACCGATCGCGGTCCGGAATTCTACCCGGCCGGGGACCACCGCGAGGCGGATGGGTCTTCACCGAGGTCCCGCCGGCTGGTCCGCGGGCCATTTAGGGTCCCGCGAATTAGCGATCGCGGTCCGGAATTCTAGCCGGCCAGGGACCACCGCGAGGCGGATGGGTGGTCACCGAGGTCCCGCCGGATGGTCCGCGGGCCATTTAGGGTCCCGCGAATTACCGATCGCGGTCCGGAATTCTAGCCGGCCAGGGACCACCGCGAGGCGGATGGGTGGTCACCGAGGTCCCGCCGGCTGGTCCGCGGGCCATTTAGGGTCCCGCGAGTTTGCGATCGCGGTCCGGAATTCTAGCCGGCCAGGGACCACCGCGAGGCGGATGGGTGGTCACCGAGGTCCCGCCGGCTGGTCCGCGGGCCATTTAGGGTCCCGCGAATTAGCGATCGCGGTCCGGAATTCTAGCCGGCCGGGGACCACCGCGAGGCGGATGGGTGGTCACCGACGTCCCGCCGGCTGGTCCGCGGGCCATTTAGGGTCCCGCGAGTTAGCGATCGCGGTCCGGAATTCTAGCCGGCCCGGAGCCACCCAGAGGCCGTGCACACGCGCCGGGTGGCCGGAAATACCTCCAGCCGAGCGGACATGCACTTTATAAGCACCTTGGACGAGATGGCTGAGCCTTACTCGACTTCCAGCACTTCTAAGCGTTCTCCACGGCCCGCTGTGCTTCCAGAAGACCTCCAGCCGGTCCTCATGGTGCTTTCCTCCTCACTCTCCCAGCCGAACGAGGCTTCCAGAGCCCCGGTTAAGCATTTTACGCGGCCCGCCGAGCCTCCACAGCACTTCCAGCCGGTTCTCCGGCTGCTTTCCTCCTCACTCTATAAGTCGACCCAGGCTTCCAGCACCCCGGCTAAACGTTTTACGCGGCCCGCTGAGCTTCCAGAGCACCGGCTAAGCGTTTTACGCGGCCCGCTGAGCTTCCACAGCACCTCCAGCCGGATCTCCGGGTGCTCCCATCCTCACTGTTTAAGCCGAACGAGGCTTCCAGAGCCCCGGCTAAGCGTTTTACGCGGCCCGCTGAGCTTCCGGAGCACCTCCAGCCGGTTCCACGGGTGCTTTCCTCCTCATTCTTGACGCCCGAGGAGGCTTCCAGCACTCCGGCTAAGCGTTTTACGCGGCCCGCTGAGCTTCCAGAGCACCTCCAGCCGGTTCCACGGCTGCTTTCCTCCTCACTTAATAAGCCGCCCGAGGCTTCCAGAGCCCCGGCTAAACGTTTTGCGCGGCCCGCTGAACTTCCAGAGCACCTCCAGCCGGTTCCCCGGCTGCTTTCCTCCTCACTTTCTAAGCCGCCCGAGGCTTCCAGAGCCCCGGCAAAGCGTTCTCCGCGTCCCGGTGATCTTCCCGGAGGTCGTAACGGGGAATTACCTCCCTCTAGCGGACACGGCGGGTAAATACGCCAGCTCTCGCACTTAGCGCACACTCGCGTTGCTGCGCGTCTGATGGCACTTTGAGTAGCCAAAATGCGGGAGTAACTGTCACTCTCTTAAGGTAGGCTCACTTGAGATTTTTTTGAACGGTTCGTGGATAAATATATGATATATACTACATATGATCGCATTTATAGTCAAATCATATCAAAATGTCATTCTCCGGGTGCTTTCCTCCTCACTCTTGACGCCCGAGGAGGCTTCCAGAGCCTCGGCTAAGCGTTTTACGCGGCCCGCTGAGCTCCCACCGCACCTCCAGCCGGTTCTCATGAGGCTTTCCGCCTCATTTTCTAAGCCGAAGGAGGCTTCCACAGCCCCGGCTAAGCGTTTTGCGCGGCCCGCTGAACTTCCAGAGCACCTCCAGCCGGTTCCCCGAGTGCTTTCCGCCTCACTTTCTAAGCCGCCCGAGGCTTCCAGAGCCCCGGCTAAGCGTTCTCCGCGTCCCGCTGATCTTCCCGGAGCTTGTAACGGGGAAATACCTCCCTCTAGCGGACACGGCGGGTAAATACGCCAGCTCTCGCACTTAGCGCACACTCGCGTTGCTGCGCGTCCGGTGGCACTTTGAGCGGCCAAACGGCGGGAGTAACTGTCACTCTCTTAAGGTAGGCTCACCTGAGATTTTTTTTAACCGTCCGCGGAGGCGACCGGGACCACCGGGACAGCCGGGAGGCCGTGCGCGCGGGCCAAGTGGCCGAAAATAGCTCCAGCCCAGCGGATCTGCACTTTACAAGCTCCGCGGATGAGATCGCGGAGCATTATTCGACTTCCAGCGGCCGGTGCGCTTACGCACGCCGCCCGGAACCTCCGGGAGGCCGTGCGCATGCGCAAGTGGCCGAAAATAGCTCCTAGCCGACCGGATCTGCACTTTACAAGCTCCGCGGATGAGATCGCGGAGCTTTATCCGACTTCCAGCGGCCGGTGCGCTCGCGCACTCCACCCGGCACCTCCGGGAGGCCGTGCGCATGCGCAAGTGGCCCAAAATAGCTCCAGCCCAGCGGATCGGCTGTTTACAAGCACCGCGGATGAGATCAAGGAGCTTTATCCGACTTCCAGCGGCCGGTGCGCTCGCGCACTCCACCCGGCACCTCCGGGAGGCCGTGCGCGCGCGCCAAGTGGCCCAAAATAGCTCCAGCCCAGCGGATCTGCACTCCGCGGATGAGATCGCGGAGCTTTTTTCGACTTCCAGCGGCCGGCGCGCACGACGAGCGGACCCGGTGACGGTCCAGCTCCACCCGGTACCTCGCACGGCCCGCTTCTCCCCCCCGCGCGGACTTCCGAGCGCTCGGGGAGACGTTCGGAAGCCGCCGGTGACGTTGGAGCGGGGAAATACCTCCCTCCAGCGGACACGGCGAGTAAATACACCTTCGGCCAAACGGCGGGAGTAACTATGACTCTCTTAAGGTAGCGGCACTCGACATCTTTTTCGCGGTTCGTGGACGACCCGGCCGGTTCTCGGGGGTGCTTTTTCTCCTAACTCTCGACCCCCGAGGAGGCTTCCAGAGCCCCGGCTAAGCGTTTTACGCGGCCCGCTGAGCTTCCACAGCACCTCCAGCCGGTTCCACGGGTGCTTCCCTCCTCACTCATGACGCCCGAGGAGGCTTCCAGAGCCCCGGCTAAGCGTTTTACGCGGCCCGCTGAGCTTCCACCGCACCTCCAGCCGGTTCTCATGGGGCTTTCCTCCTAACTCTCGACCCCCGAGGAGGCTTCCAGAGCCCCGGCTAAGCGTTTTACGCGGCCCGCTGAGCTTCCACAGCACCTCCAGCCGGTTCCACGGGTGCTTCCCTCCTCACTCATGACGCCCGAGGAGGCTTCCAGAGCCCCGGCTAAGCGTTTTCCGCGGCCCGCCGAGCGTCCGGAGGAGCTCCGGCCGGTCCTCGGGGTGCTTTCTTCCCAACTATTGACGCCCGAGGAGGCTTCCAGAGCCCCGGCTAAGCGTTCTCCGCGTCCCGCTGATCTTCCCGGAGCTTGTAACGGGGAAATACCTCCCTCTAGCGGACACGGCGGGTAAATACGCCACCTCTCGCACTTAGCGCACACTCGCGTTGCTGCGCGTCCGATGGCACTCTGAGCGGCCAAACGGCGGGAGTAACTGTCACTCTCTTAAGGTAGGCTCACTTGAGATTTTTTTAACCGTCCGCGGAGGCGAGCGGGACCACCGGGACAGCCGGGAGGCCGTGCGCGCGGGCCAAGTGGCCGAAAATAGCTCCAGGCCGACCGGATCGGCTAGTTGTAAGCACCGCGGATGAGATCGCGGAGCATTATTCGACTTCCAGCGGCCCGTGCGCTTACGCACGCCGCCCGGAACCTCCGGGAGGCCGTGCGCGCGCGCAAGTGGCCGAAAATAGCTCCAAGACGACCGGATCTGCACTTTACAAGCACCGCGGATGAGATCGCGGAGCATTATTCGACTTCCAGCGGCCCGTGCGCTTTCGCACGCCGCCCGGAACCTCCGGGAGGCCGTGCGCATGCGCAAGTGGCCGAAAATAGCTCCTAGCCGACCGGATCGGCTGTTTACAAGCACCGCGGATGAGATCGCGGAGCTTTATGCGACTTCCAGCGGCCGGTGCGCTCGCGCACTCCACCCGGCACCTCCGGGAGGCCGTGCGCGCGCGCCAAGTGGCCCAAAATAGCTCCAGCCCAGCGGATCTGCACTTTACAAGCTCCGCGGATGAGATCGCGGAGCTTTATTCGACTTCCAGCGGCCGGTGCGCACGACGAGCGGACCCGGTGACGGTCCAGCTCCACCCGGTACCTCGCACGGCCCGCTTCTCCCCCACGCGCGGACTTCCGAGCGCTCGGGGAGACGTTCGGAAGCCGCCGGTGACGTTGGAGCGGGGAAATACCTCCCTCCAGCGGACACGGCGAGTAAATACACCTTCGGCCAAACGGCGGGAGTAACTATGACTCTCTTAAGGTAGCGGCACTCGACATCTTTTTCACGGTTCGTGGAGGACCCGGCCGGTTCTCGGGGGTGCTTTTTCTCCTAACTCTTGACCCCCGAGGAGGCTTCCAGAGCCCCGGCTGAGCGTTTTACGCGGCCCGCCGAGCCTCCACAGCACTTCCAGCCGGTTCTCCGGGTGCTTCACTCCTCACTCTTTAAGCCGAACGAGGCTTCCAGAGCCTCGGCTAAGCGTTTTACGCGGCCCGCTGAACTTCCACAGCACCTCCAGCCGGTTCCACGGGTGCTTTCCTCCTCACTTTATAAGCCGAACGAGGCTTCCAGAGCCCCGGCTAAGCGTTTTACGCGGCCCGCTGAACTTCCACAGCACCTCCAGCCGGTTCCACGGGTGCTTTCCTCCTCACTCTTGACGCCCGAGAAGGCTTCCAGAGCCCCGGCTAAACGTTTTACGCGGCCCGCTGAACTTCCCCAGCACCCCCAGCCGGTTCCCCGAGTGCTTTCCACCTCACTTTCTAAGCCGAACGAGGCTTCCAGAGCCCCGGCTAAGCGTTCTCCGCGTCCCGGTGATCTTCCCGGAGGTCGTAACGGGGAAATACCTCCCTCCAGCGGACACGGAGAGAAATTACACCGCCTCTCGCACAGACGCGGGTAAACGGCGGGAGTAACTATGACTCTCTTAAGGTAGCCTCACTTGACATCTCTTTAACGGTTCGTGGATAAATACATGATATATACTACATATGATCGCATTTACAGCCAAATAATATAAAATGAGCATTCGGTTATAAACATTGTATTCATCAAGTTCATAGGTGATGTTAATATTTATATATTTAATGTTTATAGGTGATGTTAATATTTATATATTTATTTTGTACATCATGTTATACGACACTTGCTATAGGATCATGATGTGATCATATCGGCGGAAGTCGGCCCGGGCTCCGGGTGAAGAGGCCGAATTCTCGCCACTCGCGGCCGACCGGGGAACCAGCAGAGGCGGACGCATCACGGCGCAAGAGCCCTTGGCACTTAGAAAAAAATTGGCAAAAGTCGAGCCGCGCTCCAGGTGAAGAGGCCGAATTCTCGCTACTCGTGGCCGACCGGGGAACCAGCAGAGGCGGACGCATCACGGCGCAAGAGCCCTTGGCACTTCGAAAAAATTGGGCAAAAGTCGCTCCGCGCTCCAGGTGAAGAGGCCGAATTCTCGCCACTCGTGGCCGACCGGGGAACCAGCAGAGGCGGACGCATCGCGGCGCGAGAGCCCTTGGCACTTAGAAAAAATTTGGCAAAAGTCGCTCCGGGCTCCAGGTGAAGAGGCCGAATTCTCGCTACTAGTGGCCGACCGGGGAACCAGCGAAGGCGGGTAAGCTTTCTATGGAGCCCCGCCGGCTGGTCCGCGGGCCGAACGTGGTCCCGTCACCTACCGACAGCGGACGCCGATCCACGCCCGGCAAGGACCACCCAGAGGCGGACACGCTCTCCGACGAGCCCCGCCGGCCGGTCCGCGGCGGGAAATGCGCCCTCTGGCGGACACGCCGTTGTAAATGAATGGGCTTTGGCACTTAGTGCATTTTCGCAAAAGTTGAGCCGCGCTCCGGGCGAAGAGGCCGAATTCTCGCTACTCGCGGCCGACCGGGGAACCAGCGAAGGCGGGTAAGCTTTCAAGAGAGCCCCGCCGGCTGGTCCGCGGGCCGAACGTGGTCCCGTAAAGTACCGACAGCGGACGCCGACCCACGCCCGGCAAGGACCACCGAGAGGCGGACACGCTCTCCGACGAGCCCCGCCGGCCGGTCCGCGGCGGG
>NW_028284212.1:0-17500 GCF_059516105.1 Syngnathus floridae | reverse complement strand
ATTCGCCAAACTTGGCCAGACTTCCAGGAGAAGAGGCCGAATTTTCACTTGTTCTGGCCGTTATGGGGAACCAGCCGAGGCGGACACTTTACGCTGGTTGAGTCGTTGGCACTTAGAAAATATTCGCCAAACTTGGCCAGACTTCCAGGAGAAGAGGCCGAATTTTCACTTGTTCTGGCCGTTATGGGGAACCAGCCGAGGCGGACACTTTACGGCTGTTGAGTCGTTGGCACTTAGAAAATATTCGCCAAACTTGGCCAGACTTCCAGGAGAAGAGGCCGAATTTTCACTTGTTCTGGCCGACCTGGGGAACCAGACGAGGCGGACACATCACCCCGCAAGTGACGTTGGCACTTTGAAAATATTCGCCAAACTTGGCCAGACTTCCAGGAGAAGAGGCCGAATTTTCACTTGTTCTGGCCGACCTGGGGAACCAGACGAGGCGGACACATCACCCCGCAAGTGCCGTTGGCACTTTGAAAATATTCGCCAAACTTGGCCAGACTTCCAGGAGAAGAGGCCGAATTTTCACTTGTTCTGGCCGACCTGGGGAACCAGACGAGGCGGACACATCACCCCGCAAGTGCCGTTGGCACTTAGAAAATATTCGCCAAACTTGGCCGGACTTCCAGGAGAAGAGGCCGAATTTTCACTTTTTCTGGCCGACCTGGGGAACCAGACGAGGCGGACACATCACCCCGCAAGTGCCGTTGGCACTTTGAAAATATTCGAAACTTCCATCAAACACACATCGGCTTTTTCGCCGTCGCTGTCCGGCCTGGGCACCATCGTGGCTCGGACAGTTCGTGTGCCAGCTTCCGTTGGCACTTAGAACATTTTTCAAAATAAAAATAAACAGTCCTGCACATACGTGCCGACTATATTTTGCGAAAGGGGAGTAAACCGATGAGTACACTAACTAGGGGGACCAACAGACCGTAGTGGTCTCCCCTGGTACCTAAATGCATACCCCTGGTACCTCAGCGACTACCCCTGGTACCTAAATGCGTTCCCCTGGTACCTCAGAGAGGCCGAATTATTACATTCCGTGGCCGAACTAGGGAACCGGACGAGGCGGACACTTTTCCGGGAGAGACCCGATGGCACTTAGAAAATATTCGCCAAAGTTCGTCGGACTTCCAGAGCAAGAGGCCGAATTTTCACATTATGTGGCCGAACTAGGGAACCGGACGAGGCGGACACTTTTCCGGGAGAGACCCGATGGCACTTAGAAAATATTCGCTCAAGTTGGCAGGACTTCCAGAGCAAGAGGCCGAATTTTCACATTATGTGGCCGAACTAGGGAACCGGCCGAGTCGGACACTTTTCCGGGAGAGACCCGATGGCACTTAGAAAATATTCGCTCAAGTTGGCAGGACTTCCAGAGCAAGAGGCCGAATTTTCACATTATGTGGCCGAACTAGGGAACCGGACGAGTCGGACACTTTTCCGGGAGAGACCCGATGGCACTTAGAAAATATTCGCTCAAGTTGGCAGGACTTCCAGAGCAAGAGGCCGAATTTTCACTTTTTCTGGCCGACTCGGGGAACCAGCCGAGTCGGACACTTTTCCGGGCAAGACCCGATGGCACTTAGAAAATATTCGCTCAAGTTGGCAGGACTTCCAGGCGAAGAGGCCGAATTTTCACTTTTTCTGGCCGACTCGGGGAACCAGCCGAGTCGGACACTTTTCCGGGCAAGACCCGATGGCACTTAGAAAATATTCGCTCAAGTTGGCAGGACTTCCAGAGCAAGAGGCCGAATTTTCACATTATGTGGCCGAACTAGGGAACCAGCCGAGTCGGACACTTTTCCGGGCAAGACCCGATGGCACTTAGAAAATATTCGCTCAAGTTGGCAGGACTTCCAGAGCAAGAGGCCGAATTTTCACATTCCGTGGCCGAACTAGGGAACCGGACGAGGCGGACACTTTTCCGGGAGAGACCCGATGGCACTTAGAAAATATTCGCTCAAGTTGGCAGGACTTCCAGAGCAAGAGGCCGAATTTTCGCTCGTTCTGGCCGACTCGGGGAACCAGCCGAGTCGGACACTTTTCCGGGCAAGACCCGATGGCACTTAGAAAATATTCGCTCAAGTTGGCAGGACTTCCAGGCGAAGAGGCTGAATTTTCACTTTTTCTGGCCGACTCGGGGAACCAGCCGAGTCGGACACTTTTCCGGGCAAGACCCGATGGCACTTAGAAAATATTCGCTCAAGTTGGCAGGACTTCCAGAGCAAGAGGCCGAATTTTCGCTCGTTCGGGCCGACTCGGGGAACCAGCCGAGTCGGACACTTTTCCGGGCAAGACCCGATGGCACTTAGAAAATATTCGCTCAAGTTGGCAGGACTTCCAGGCGAAGAGGCTGAATTTTCACTTTTTCTGGCCGACTCGGGGAACCAGCCGAGTCGGACACTTTTCCGGGCAAGACCCGATGGCACTTAGAAAATATTCGCTCAAGTTGGCAGGACTTCCAGAGCAAGAGGCCGAATTTTCGCTCGTTCGGGCCGACTCGGGGAACCAGCCGAGTCGGACACTTTTCCGGGCAAGACCCGATGGCACTTAGAAAATATTCGCTCAAGTTGGCAGGACTTCCAGAGCAAGAGGCCGAATTTTCACATTATGTGGCCGAACTAGGGAACCAGCCGAGTCGGACACTTTTCCGGGCAAGACCCGATGGCACTTAGAAAATATTCGCTCAAGTTGGCAGGACTTCCAGAGCAAGAGGCCGAATTTTCGCTCGTTCGGGCCGACTCGGGGAACCAGACGAGTCGGACACTTTTCCGGGCAAGACCCGATGGCACTTAGAAAATATTCGCTCAAGTTGGCAGGACTTCCAGAGCAAGAGGCCGAATTTTCACATTATGTGGCCGAACTAGGGAACCGGACGGGTCGGACACTTTTCCGGGCAAGAGCCGATGGCACTTAGAAAATATTCGCTCAAGTTGGCAGGACTTCCAGAGCAAGAGGCCGAATTTTCGCTCGTTCGGGCCGACTCGGGGAACCAGCCGAGTCGGACACTTTTCCGGGCAAGACCCGATGGCACTTAGAAAATATTCGCTCAAGTTGGCAGGACTTCCAGAGCAAGAGGCCGAATTTTCGCTCGTTCGGGCCGACTCGGGGAACCAGCCGAGTCGGACACTTTTCCGGGCAAGACCCGATGGCACTTAGAAAATATTCGCTCAAGTTGGCAGGACTTCCAGAGCAAGAGGCCGAATTTTCGCTCGTTCGGGCCGACTCGGGGAACCAGCCGAGTCGGACACTTTTCCGGGCAAGACCCGATGGCACTTAGAAAATATTCGCTCAAGTTGGCAGGACTTCCAGGCGAAGAGGCCGAATTTTCGCTCGTTCGGGCCGACTCGGGGAACCAGCCGAGTCGGACACTTTTCCGGGCAAGACCCGATGGCACTTAGAAAATATTCGCTCAAGTTGGCAGGACTTCCAGAGCGAGAGGCCGAATTTTCGCTCGTTCGGGACGACTCGGGGAACCAGCCGAGTCGGACACTTTTCCGGGCAAGACCCGATGGCACTTAGAAAATATTCGCTCAAGTTGGCAGGACTTCCAGAGCAAGAGGCCGAATTTTCGCTCGTTCGGGCCGACTCGGGGAACCAGCCGAGTCGGACACTTTTCCGGGCAAGACCCGATGGCACTTAGAAAATATTCGCTCAAGTTGGCAGGACTTCCAGGCGAAGAGGCCGAATTTTCGCTCGTTCGGGCCGACTCGGGGAACCAGCCGAGTCGGACACTTTTCCGGGCAAGACCCGATGGCACTTAGAAAATATTCGCTCAAGTTGGCAGGACTTCCAGAGCGAGAGGCCGAATTTTCGCTCGTTCGGGACGACTCGGGGAACCAGCCGAGTCGGACACTTTTCCGGGCAAGACCCGATGGCACTTAGAAAATATTCGCTCAAGTTGGCAGGACTTCCAGAGCAAGAGGCCGAATTTTCACATTATGTGGCCGAACTAGGGAACCAGCCGAGTCGGACACTTTTCCGGGCAAGACCCGATGGCACTTAGAAAATATTCGCTCAAGTTGGCAGGACTTCCAGAGCAAGAGGCCGAATTTTCGCTCGTTCGGGCCGACTCGGGGAACCAGCCGAGTCGGACACTTTTCCGGGCAAGACCCGATGGCACTTAGAAAATATTCGCTCAAGTTGGCAGGACTTCCAGAGCAAGAGGCCGAATTTTCGCTCGTTCGGGCCGACTCGGGGAACCAGCCGAGTCGGACACTTTTCCGGGCAAGACCCGATGGCACTTAGAAAATATTCGCTCAAGTTGGCAGGACTTCCAGAGCAAGAGGCCGAATTTTCACATTATGTGGCCGAACTAGGGAACCGGCCGAGTCGGACACTTTTCCGGGCAAGACCCGATGGCACTTAGAAAATATTCGCTCAAGTTGGCAGGACTTCCAGAGCAAGAGGCCGAATTTTCGCTCGTTCGGGCCGACTCGGGGAACCAGCCGAGTCGGACACTTTTCCGGGCAAGACCCGATGGCACTTAGAAAATATTCGCTCAAGTTGGCAGGACTTCCAGAGCAAGAGGCCGAATTTTCACATTCCGTGGCCGACTCGGGGAACCAGCCGAGTCGGACACTTTTCCGGGCAAGACCCGATGGCACTTAGAAAATATTCGCTCAAGTTGGCAGGACTTCCAGAGCAAGAGGCCGAATTTTCGCTCGTTCGGGCCGACTCGGGGAACCAGCCGAGTCGGACACTTTTCCGGGCAAGACCCGATGGCACTTAGAAAATATTCGCTCAAGTTGGCAGGACTTCCAGAGCAAGAGGCCGAATTTTCACATTATGTGGCCGAACTAGGGAACCGGACGGGTCGGACACTTTTCCGGGCAAGAGCCGATGGCACTTAGAAAATATTCGCTCAAGTTGGCAGGACTTCCAGAGCAAGAGGCCGAATTTTCGCTCGTTCGGGCCGACTCGGGGAACCAGCCGAGTCGGACACTTTTCCGGGCAAGACCCGATGGCACTTAGAAAATATTCGCTCAAGTTGGCAGGACTTCCAGAGCAAGAGGCCGAATTTTCGCTCGTTCGGGCCGACTCGGGGAACCAGCCGAGTCGGACACTTTTCCGGGCAAGACCCGATGGCACTTAGAAAATATTCGCTCAAGTTGGCAGGACTTCCAGAGCAAGAGGCCGAATTTTCACTCGTTCGGGCCGACTCGGGGAACCAGCCGAGTCGGACACGTTACGGCCGAACACCCGTTGGCACTTAGAAAATATTCGCCAAAGTTCGTCGGACTTCCAGAGCAAGAGGCCGAATTTTCGCTCGTTCGGGCCGACTCGGGGAACCAGCCGAGTCGGACACTTTTCCGGGCAAGCCCCGATGGCACTTAGAAAATATTCGCTCAAGTTGGCAGGACTTCCAGAGCAAGAGGCCGAATTTTCGCTCGTTCGGGCCGACTCGGGGAACCAGCCGAGTCGGACACTTTTCCGGGCAAGACCCGATGGCACTTAGAAAATATTCGCTCAAGTTGGCAGGACTTCCAGAGCAAGAGGCCGAATTTTCGCTCGTTCGGGCCGACTCGGGGAACCAGCCGAGTCGGACACTTTTCCGGGCAAGACCCGATGGCACTTAGAAAATATTCGCTCAAGTTGGCAGGACTTCCAGGCGAAGAGGCCGAATTTTCGCTCGTTCGGGCCGACTCGGGGAACCAGCCGAGTCGGACACTTTTCCGGGCAAGACCCGATGGCACTTAGAAAATATTCGCTCAAGTTGGCAGGACTTCCAGAGCAAGAGGCCGAATTTTCACTCGTTCGGGCCGACTCGGGGAACCAGCCGAGTCGGACACGTTACGGCCGAACACCCGTTGGCACTTAGAAAATATTCGCCAAAGTTCGTCGGACTTCCAGAGCAAGAGGCCGAATTTTCGCTCGTTCGGGCCGACTCGGGGAACCAGCCGAGTCGGACACTTTTCCGGGCAAGCCCCGATGGCACTTAGAAAATATTCGCTCAAGTTGGCAGGACTTCCAGAGCAAGAGGCCGAATTTTCGCTCGTTCGGGCCGACTCGGGGAACCAGCCGAGTCGGACACTTTTCCGGGCAAGACCCGATGGCACTTAGAAAATATTCGCTCAAGTTGGCGGGACTTCCAGAGCGAGAGGCCGAATTTTCGCTCGTTCGGGCCGACTCGGGGAACCAGCCGAGTCGGACACTTTTCCGGGCAAGACCCGATGGCACTTAGAAAATATTCGCTCAAGTTGGCAGGACTTCCAGAGCAAGAGGCCGAATTTTCGCTCGTTCGGGCCGACTCGGGGAACCAGCCGAGTCGGACACGTTACGGCCGAACAGCCGTTGGCACTTTGAAAATATTCGCTCAAGTTGGCAGGACTTCCAGAGCAAGAGGCCGAATTTTCACTCGTTCGGGCCGACTCGGGGAACCAGCCGAGTCGGACACGTTACGGCCGAACAGCCGTTGGCACTTTGAAAATATTCGCTCAAGTTGGCAGGACTTCCAGAGCAAGAGGCCGAATTTTCACTCGTTCGGGCCGACTCGGGGAACCAGCCGAGTCGGACACGTTACGGCCGAACACCCGTTGGCACTTAGAAAATATTCGCTCAAGTTGGCAGATCTTCCAGAGCAAGAGGCCGAATTTTCGCTCGTTCGGGCCGACCGGAGGAACCAGCCGAGTCGGACACATTACGGTGTAACACCCGTTGGCACTTAGAAAATATTCGCCAAAGTTCGTTGGACCTCCAGGCGAAGAGGCCGAATTTTCGCTCCTTCGGGCCGACTCGGGGAACCAGCCGAGTCGGACACATTACGGCCGAACACCCGTTGGCACTTAGAAAATATTCGCCCAAGTCGGCCGGACTTCCAGGCGAAGAGGCCGAATTTTCGCTCGTTCGGGCCGACCGGAGGAACCAGCCGAGTCGGACACATTACGGTGTAACACCCGTTGGCACTTAGAAAATATTCGCCAAAGTTCGTCGGACCTCCAGAGCAAGAGGCCGAATTTTCACTTTTTCTGGCCGACCGGAGGAACCAGCCGCGTCGGACACATTACGGTGTAACACCCGTTGGCACTTAGAAAATATTCGCCAAAGTTCGTCGGACCTCCAGAGCGAGAGGCCGAATTTTCACTTTTTCTGGCCGACCGGAGAACCAGCCGAGGCGGACACATCGCGCCGCTTTTGCCGTTGGCATATTCGAAACTTCCAGAATCGGCTTTTTCGCCGTCGCTGTCCGGCCTGGGCACCATCGTGGCTCGGACACGTCGTGTGCCAGCGTCCGCTGGCACTTAGAAAATTTTTCAAAATAAAAATAAACAGTCCTGCACATACGTGCCCACTATATTTTGCGAAAGGGGAGTAAACCGTCGATGAGTACGCTGACTAGTGGGACCAACCATCGCGCTCTGGCGCACCTGAAGACCAAAGTTGGTACTGCACCCTACCCCTGGTACCCAAACGGGGTAGAGGCCGATTTTTCGCTTTTGGCGGCCGACCTAGGGAACCAGAAGAGGCGGACACTTTTCCGAGCAAGTGCCGATGGCACTTCCAGAGCGAGAGGCCGAATAATCGTAATTTGTGGCCGACTTGGGAACCAGCGAATGCGGATAGGAAGTGGAGCGGGTCCCGCCGGCTGGTCCGCGGGCCAATTGCGGTCCCGCGAGTTAGCGATCGCGGTCCGGAATTCTAGCCGACTTGGGAACCAGCGAAGGCGGATAGGAAGTCAAGCGGGTCCCGCTGGCTGGTCCGCGGGCCATTTAGGGTCCCGCGAGTTAGCGATCGCGGTCCGGAATTCTAGCCGACTTGGGAACCAGCGAAGGCGGATAGGAAGTGGAGCGGGTCCCGCCGGCTGGTCCGCGGGCCAATTGCGGTCCCGCGAGTTAGCGATCGCGGTCCGGAATTCTAGCCGACTTGGGAACCAGCGAAGGCGGATAGGAAGTCAAGCGGGTCCCGCTGGCTGGTCCGCGGGCCATTTAGGGTCCCGCGAGTTAGCGATCGCGGTCCGGAATTCTAGCCGACTTGGGAACCAGCGAAGGCGGATGGGAAGTCAAGTGGGTCCCGCCGGCTGGTCCGCGGGCCAATTGCGGTCCCGCGAGTTAGCGATCGCGGTCCGGAATTCTAGCCGACTTGGGAACCAGCGAAGGCGGATGGGTGGTCACCGAGGTCCCGCCGGCTGGTCCGCGGGCCATTTAGGGTCCCGCGAGTTACCGGTCGCGGCCCGGAATTCTAGCCGACTTGGGAACCAGCGAAGGCGGATAGGAAGTCAAGTGGGTCCCGCCGGCTGGTCCGCGGGCCATTTAGGGTCCCGCGAGTTAGCGATCGCGGTCCGGAATTCTAGCCGACTTGGGAACCAGCGAAGGCGGATGGGTGGTCACCGAGGTCCCGCCGGCTGGTCCGCGGGCCATTTAGGGTCCCGCGAGTTACCGATCGCGGTCCGGAATTCTAGCCGGCCAGGGACCACCGCAAGGCGGATGGGTGGTCACCGAGGTCCCGCCGGCTGGTCCGCGGGCCATTTAGGGTCCCGCGAGTTACCGATCGCGGTCCGGAATTCTAGCCGGCCGGGGACCACCGCGAGGCGGATGGGTCTTCACCGAGGTCCCGCCGGCTGGTCCGCGGGCCATTTAGGGTCCCGCGAGTTACCGATCGCGGCCCGGAATTCTAGCCGGCCGGGGACCACCGCGAGGCGGATGGGTCTTCACCGAGGTCCCGCCGGCTGGTCCGCGGGCCATTTAGGGTCCCGCGAGGTACCGATCGCGGTCCGGAATTCTACCCGGCCGGGGACCACCGCGAGGCGGATGGGTCTTCACCGAGGTCCCGCCGGCTGGTCCGCGGGCCATTTAGGGTCCCGCGAGGTACCGATCGCGGTCCGGAATTCTACCCGGCCGGGGACCACCGCGAGGCGGATGGGTCTTCACCGAGGTCCCGCCGGCTGGTCCGCGGGCCATTTAGGGTCCCGCGAATTAGCGATCGCGGTCCGGAATTCTAGCCGGCCAGGGACCACCGCGAGGCGGATGGGTGGTCACCGAGGTCCCGCCGGATGGTCCGCGGGCCATTTAGGGTCCCGCGAATTACCGATCGCGGTCCGGAATTCTAGCCGGCCAGGGACCACCGCGAGGCGGATGGGTGGTCACCGAGGTCCCGCCGGCTGGTCCGCGGGCCATTTAGGGTCCCGCGAGTTTGCGATCGCGGTCCGGAATTCTAGCCGGCCAGGGACCACCGCGAGGCGGATGGGTGGTCACCGAGGTCCCGCCGGCTGGTCCGCGGGCCATTTAGGGTCCCGCGAATTAGCGATCGCGGTCCGGAATTCTAGCCGGCCGGGGACCACCGCGAGGCGGATGGGTGGTCACCGACGTCCCGCCGGCTGGTCCGCGGGCCATTTAGGGTCCCGCGAGTTAGCGATCGCGGTCCGGAATTCTAGCCGGCCCGGAGCCACCCAGAGGCCGTGCACACGCGCCGGGTGGCCGGAAATACCTCCAGCCGAGCGGACATGCACTTTATAAGCACCTTGGACGAGATGGCTGAGCCTTACTCGACTTCCAGCACTTCTAAGCGTTCTCCACGGCCCGCTGTGCTTCCAGAAGACCTCCAGCCGGTCCTCATGGTGCTTTCCTCCTCACTCTCCCAGCCGAACGAGGCTTCCAGAGCCCCGGTTAAGCATTTTACGCGGCCCGCCGAGCCTCCACAGCACTTCCAGCCGGTTCTCCGGCTGCTTTCCTCCTCACTCTATAAGTCGACCCAGGCTTCCAGCACCCCGGCTAAACGTTTTACGCGGCCCGCTGAGCTTCCAGAGCACCGGCTAAGCGTTTTACGCGGCCCGCTGAGCTTCCACAGCACCTCCAGCCGGATCTCCGGGTGCTCCCATCCTCACTGTTTAAGCCGAACGAGGCTTCCAGAGCCCCGGCTAAGCGTTTTACGCGGCCCGCTGAGCTTCCGGAGCACCTCCAGCCGGTTCCACGGGTGCTTTCCTCCTCATTCTTGACGCCCGAGGAGGCTTCCAGCACTCCGGCTAAGCGTTTTACGCGGCCCGCTGAGCTTCCAGAGCACCTCCAGCCGGTTCCACGGCTGCTTTCCTCCTCACTTAATAAGCCGCCCGAGGCTTCCAGAGCCCCGGCTAAACGTTTTGCGCGGCCCGCTGAACTTCCAGAGCACCTCCAGCCGGTTCCCCGGCTGCTTTCCTCCTCACTTTCTAAGCCGCCCGAGGCTTCCAGAGCCCCGGCAAAGCGTTCTCCGCGTCCCGGTGATCTTCCCGGAGGTCGTAACGGGGAATTACCTCCCTCTAGCGGACACGGCGGGTAAATACGCCAGCTCTCGCACTTAGCGCACACTCGCGTTGCTGCGCGTCTGATGGCACTTTGAGTAGCCAAAATGCGGGAGTAACTGTCACTCTCTTAAGGTAGGCTCACTTGAGATTTTTTTGAACGGTTCGTGGATAAATATATGATATATACTACATATGATCGCATTTATAGTCAAATCATATCAAAATGTCATTCTCCGGGTGCTTTCCTCCTCACTCTTGACGCCCGAGGAGGCTTCCAGAGCCTCGGCTAAGCGTTTTACGCGGCCCGCTGAGCTCCCACCGCACCTCCAGCCGGTTCTCATGAGGCTTTCCGCCTCATTTTCTAAGCCGAAGGAGGCTTCCACAGCCCCGGCTAAGCGTTTTGCGCGGCCCGCTGAACTTCCAGAGCACCTCCAGCCGGTTCCCCGAGTGCTTTCCGCCTCACTTTCTAAGCCGCCCGAGGCTTCCAGAGCCCCGGCTAAGCGTTCTCCGCGTCCCGCTGATCTTCCCGGAGCTTGTAACGGGGAAATACCTCCCTCTAGCGGACACGGCGGGTAAATACGCCAGCTCTCGCACTTAGCGCACACTCGCGTTGCTGCGCGTCCGGTGGCACTTTGAGCGGCCAAACGGCGGGAGTAACTGTCACTCTCTTAAGGTAGGCTCACCTGAGATTTTTTTTAACCGTCCGCGGAGGCGACCGGGACCACCGGGACAGCCGGGAGGCCGTGCGCGCGGGCCAAGTGGCCGAAAATAGCTCCAGCCCAGCGGATCTGCACTTTACAAGCTCCGCGGATGAGATCGCGGAGCATTATTCGACTTCCAGCGGCCGGTGCGCTTACGCACGCCGCCCGGAACCTCCGGGAGGCCGTGCGCATGCGCAAGTGGCCGAAAATAGCTCCTAGCCGACCGGATCTGCACTTTACAAGCTCCGCGGATGAGATCGCGGAGCTTTATCCGACTTCCAGCGGCCGGTGCGCTCGCGCACTCCACCCGGCACCTCCGGGAGGCCGTGCGCATGCGCAAGTGGCCCAAAATAGCTCCAGCCCAGCGGATCGGCTGTTTACAAGCACCGCGGATGAGATCAAGGAGCTTTATCCGACTTCCAGCGGCCGGTGCGCTCGCGCACTCCACCCGGCACCTCCGGGAGGCCGTGCGCGCGCGCCAAGTGGCCCAAAATAGCTCCAGCCCAGCGGATCTGCACTCCGCGGATGAGATCGCGGAGCTTTTTTCGACTTCCAGCGGCCGGCGCGCACGACGAGCGGACCCGGTGACGGTCCAGCTCCACCCGGTACCTCGCACGGCCCGCTTCTCCCCCCCGCGCGGACTTCCGAGCGCTCGGGGAGACGTTCGGAAGCCGCCGGTGACGTTGGAGCGGGGAAATACCTCCCTCCAGCGGACACGGCGAGTAAATACACCTTCGGCCAAACGGCGGGAGTAACTATGACTCTCTTAAGGTAGCGGCACTCGACATCTTTTTCGCGGTTCGTGGACGACCCGGCCGGTTCTCGGGGGTGCTTTTTCTCCTAACTCTCGACCCCCGAGGAGGCTTCCAGAGCCCCGGCTAAGCGTTTTACGCGGCCCGCTGAGCTTCCACAGCACCTCCAGCCGGTTCCACGGGTGCTTCCCTCCTCACTCATGACGCCCGAGGAGGCTTCCAGAGCCCCGGCTAAGCGTTTTACGCGGCCCGCTGAGCTTCCACCGCACCTCCAGCCGGTTCTCATGGGGCTTTCCTCCTAACTCTCGACCCCCGAGGAGGCTTCCAGAGCCCCGGCTAAGCGTTTTACGCGGCCCGCTGAGCTTCCACAGCACCTCCAGCCGGTTCCACGGGTGCTTCCCTCCTCACTCATGACGCCCGAGGAGGCTTCCAGAGCCCCGGCTAAGCGTTTTCCGCGGCCCGCCGAGCGTCCGGAGGAGCTCCGGCCGGTCCTCGGGGTGCTTTCTTCCCAACTATTGACGCCCGAGGAGGCTTCCAGAGCCCCGGCTAAGCGTTCTCCGCGTCCCGCTGATCTTCCCGGAGCTTGTAACGGGGAAATACCTCCCTCTAGCGGACACGGCGGGTAAATACGCCACCTCTCGCACTTAGCGCACACTCGCGTTGCTGCGCGTCCGATGGCACTCTGAGCGGCCAAACGGCGGGAGTAACTGTCACTCTCTTAAGGTAGGCTCACTTGAGATTTTTTTAACCGTCCGCGGAGGCGAGCGGGACCACCGGGACAGCCGGGAGGCCGTGCGCGCGGGCCAAGTGGCCGAAAATAGCTCCAGGCCGACCGGATCGGCTAGTTGTAAGCACCGCGGATGAGATCGCGGAGCATTATTCGACTTCCAGCGGCCCGTGCGCTTACGCACGCCGCCCGAACCTCCGGGAGGCCGTGCGCGCGCGCAAGTGGCCGAAAATAGCTCCAAGACGACCGGATCTGCACTTTACAAGCACCGCGGATGAGATCGCGGAGCATTATTCGACTTCCAGCGGCCCGTGCGCTTTCGCACGCCGCCCGGAACCTCCGGGAGGCCGTGCGCATGCGCAAGTGGCCGAAAATAGCTCCTAGCCGACCGGATCGGCTGTTTACAAGCACCGCGGATGAGATCGCGGAGCTTTATGCGACTTCCAGCGGCCGGTGCGCTCGCGCACTCCACCCGGCACCTCCGGGAGGCCGTGCGCGCGCGCCAAGTGGCCCAAAATAGCTCCAGCCCAGCGGATCTGCACTTTACAAGCTCCGCGGATGAGATCGCGGAGCTTTATTCGACTTCCAGCGGCCGGTGCGCACGACGAGCGGACCCGGTGACGGTCCAGCTCCACCCGGTACCTCGCACGGCCCGCTTCTCCCCCACGCGCGGACTTCCGAGCGCTCGGGGAGACGTTCGGAAGCCGCCGGTGACGTTGGAGCGGGGAAATACCTCCCTCCAGCGGACACGGCGAGTAAATACACCTTCGGCCAAACGGCGGGAGTAACTATGACTCTCTTAAGGTAGCGGCACTCGACATCTTTTTCACGGTTCGTGGAGGACCCGGCCGGTTCTCGGGGGTGCTTTTTCTCCTAACTCTTGACCCCCGAGGAGGCTTCCAGAGCCCCGGCTGAGCGTTTTAACGCGGCCCGCCGAGCCTCCACAGCACTTCCAGCCGGTTCTCCGGGTGCTTCACTCCTCACTCTTTAAGCCGAACGAGGCTTCCAGAGCCTCGGCTAAGCGTTTTACGCGGCCCGCTGAACTTCCACAGCACCTCCAGCCGGTTCCACGGGTGCTTTCCTCCTCACTTTATAAGCCGAACGAGGCTTCCAGAGCCCCGGCTAAGCGTTTTACGCGGCCCGCTGAACTTCCACAGCACCTCCAGCCGGTTCCACGGGTGCTTTCCTCCTCACTCTTGACGCCCGAGAAGGCTTCCAGAGCCCCGGCTAAACGTTTTACGCGGCCCGCTGAACTTCCCCAGCACCCCCAGCCGGTTCCCCGAGTGCTTTCCACCTCACTTTCTAAGCCGAACGAGGCTTCCAGAGCCCCGGCTAAGCGTTCTCCGCGTCCCGGTGATCTTCCCGGAGGTCGTAACGGGGAAATACCTCCCTCCAGCGGACACGGAGAGAAATTACACCGCCTCTCGCACAGACGCGGGTAAACGGCGGGAGTAACTATGACTCTCTTAAGGTAGCCTCACTTGACATCTCTTTAACGGTTCGTGGATAAATACATGATATATACTACATATGATCGCATTTACAGCCAAATAATATAAAATGAGCATTCGGTTATAAACATTGTATTCATCAAGTTCATAGGTGATGTTAATATTTATATATTTAATGTTTATAGGTGATGTTAATATTTATATATTTATTTTGTACATCATGTTATACGACACTTGCTATAGGATCATGATGTGATCATATCGGCGGAAGTCGGCCCGGGCTCCGGGTGAAGAGGCCGAATTCTCGCCACTCGCGGCCGACCGGGGAACCAGCAGAGGCGGACGCATCACGGCGCAAGAGCCTTGGCACTTAGAAAAAAATTGGCAAAAGTCGAGCCGCGCTCCAGGTGAAGAGGCCGAATTCTCGCTACTCGTGGCCGACCGGGGAACCAGCAGAGGCGGACGCATCACGGCGCAAGAGCCCTTGGCACTTCGAAAAAATTGGGCAAAAGTCGCTCCGCGCTCCAGGTGAAGAGGCCGAATTCTCGCCACTCGTGGCCGACCGGGGAACCAGCAGAGGCGGACGCATCGCGGCGCGAGAGCCCTTGGCACTTAGAAAAAATTTGGCAAAAGTCGCTCCGGGCTCCAGGTGAAGAGGCCGAATTCTCGCTACTAGTGGCCGACCGGGAACCAGCGAAGGCGGGTAAGCTTTCTATGGAGCCCCGCCGGCTGGTCCGCGGGCCGAACGTGGTCCCGTCACCTACCGACAGCGGACGCCGATCCACGCCCGGCAAGGACCACCCAGAGGCGGACACGCTCTCCGACGAGCCCCGCCGGCCGGTCCGCGGCGGGAAATGCGCCCTCTGGCGGACACGCCGTTGTAAATGAATGGGCTTTGGCACTTAGTGCATTTTCGCAAAAGTTGAGCCGCGCTCCGGGCGAAGAGGCCGAATTCTCGCTACTCGCGGCCGACCGGGGAACCAGCGAAGGCGGGTAAGCTTTCAAGAGAGCCCCGCCGGCTGGTCCGCGGGCCGAACGTGGTCCCGTAAAGTACCGACAGCGGACGCCGACCCACGCCCGGCAAGGACCACCGAGAGGCGGACACGCTCTCCGACGAGCCCCGCCGGCCGGTCCGCGGCGGGAAATGCGCCCTCTGGCGGACACGCCGTTGTAAATGAATGGGCTTTGGCACTTAGTGCATTTTCGAATAAGTTGAGCCGCGCTCCGGGCGAAGAGGCCGAATTCTCGCTACTCGTGGCCGACCGGGGAACCAGCGAAGGCGGGTAGGCTTTCAAGAGAGCCCCGCCGGCTGGTCCGCGGGCCAATTATGGTCCCGTCACCTACCTACAGCGGACGCCGACCCACGCCCGGCAGGAACCACCGAGAGGTGGACACGCTCTCCGACGAGCCCCGCCGGCCGGTCCGCGGCGGGAAATGCGCCCTCTGGCGGACACGCCGTTGTAAATGAATGGGCTTTGGCACTTAGTGCATTTTCGCAAAAGTTGAGCAGTGCTCCGGGCGAAGAGGCCGAATTCTCGCCACTCGCGGCCCACCAGGGAACCAGCGAAGGCGGGTAAGCTTTCAAGAGAGCCCGCCGGCTGGTCCGCGGGCCAATTATGGTCCCGTAACGTACCGACAGTGGACGCCGACCCACGCCCGGCAAGGACCACCGAGAGGCGGATAACGGCGCACACCGCGAACGGCGGGTGGCGGTCGCTGGTGGCGGTCGGCTGGTGGCGGTCGGGGGTGGCGGTCGGGGATGGTGCTTGGGGATGGTGCTTGGGGACCGGTGGCGCCGGAGGCGCACACCGCGAACGGCTGGTGGCGGTCGGCTGGTGGCGGTCGGCTGGTGGCGGTCGGCTGGTGGCGGTCGGGGGTGGCGGTCGGGGGGGTGGCGGTCGGGGATGGTGCTTGGGGATGGTGCTTGGGACCGGTGGCGCCGGAGGCGCACACCGCGAACGGCTGGTGGCGGTCGGCTGGTGGCGGTCGGCTGGTGGCGGTCGGCTGGTGGCAGTCGGCTGGTGGCGGTCGGGGGGTGGCGGTCGGGGGGTGGCGGTCGGGGATGGTGCTTGGGGATGGTGCTTGGGACCGGTGGCGCCGGAGGCGCACACCGCGAACGGCTGGTGGCGGTCGGCTGGTGGCGGTCGGCTGGTGGCAGTCGGCTGGTGGCGGTCGGGGGGTGGCGGTCGGGGGGTGGCGGTCGGGGGGTGGCGCTTGGGGATGGTGGCGGTCGCCTTGTGGCGGTCGGGGGGTGGCGGTCGGGGGGTGGCGCTTGGGGATGGTGGCGGTCGCCTTGTGGCGGTCGGGGGTGGCGGTCGGGGGTGGCGCTTGGGGATGGTGGCGGTCGCCTTGTGGGGTCGCCTTGTGGCGGTCGCCTTGTGGCGGTCGGGGGTGGCGGTCGGGGGGTGGCGCTTGGGGATGGTGGCGGTCGCCTTGTGGCGGTCGGGGGTGGCGGTCGGGGGGTGGCGGTCGG
This sequence comes from Syngnathus floridae, assembly GCF_059516105.1. Classification (NCBI taxonomy): domain Eukaryota; kingdom Metazoa; phylum Chordata; class Actinopteri; order Syngnathiformes; family Syngnathidae; genus Syngnathus; species Syngnathus floridae. The sequence goes on along the minus strand of NW_028284212.1, from coordinate 1,174 downwards.
GGGGTGGCGCTTGGGGATGGTGGCGGTCGCCTTGTGGCGGTCGCCTTGTGGCGGTCGGGGGTGGCGGTCGGGGGGTGGCGCTTGGGGATGGTGGCGGTCGCCTTGTGGCGGTCGGGGGGTGGCGGTCGGGGGTGGCGCTTGGGGATGGTGGCGGTCGCCTTGTGGCGGTCGGGGGTGGCGCTTGGGGATGGTGGCTGTCGCCTGGTGGCGGTCGGGGTGGCGCTTGGGGATGGTGGCTGTCGCCTGGTGGCGGTCGGGGGTGGCGCTTGGGGATGGTGGTGGTGGTGGTCGCCTGGTGGCGGTCGACTTGTCGCGGTCGGGGGTGGCGCTTGGGGATGGTGGCTGTAGCCTTGTGGTGGTCCGGGGTGGCGCTTTGGGACCGGCGTCCGACGCAAAGTGCGTGTTGCGCGGCCCGGAGAAAGTTTCAGCCAAGGGCCCGCCGCTGGAGAAAATTTTAGGTACCAGGGGTGGATTTTTTTTGTCACCGCAGGAGGGGGACGTTGCCTCCGTCGGTGTCTGGCGGAGAGTGCGTGTTGCGCGGCCCGGAGAAAGTTTAGGCCCGGGGCCCGCCGCTGAAGAAAATTTTAGGTACCAGGAGTGGATTTTTTTTGTCACCGCAGGAGGGGGACGTTGCCTCCGTCGGTGTCCGGCGGAGAGTGCGTGTTGCGCGGCCCGGAGAAAGTTTAGGCCCGGGGCCCGCCGCTGGAGAAAATTTTAGGTACCAGGAGTGGATGTACTTACTTCCACAGCGCCCGCGCGCTCCTGGCTGGTGTCCGAGGATGCTGCCTCATCCCCGGACGGGCCTCTTACGCACGCCCGCTGTCATCCTCCGATGACCAAGTTCCACTCGGACGAGGCTAAGTTCCACTTAGCGGAGGCTGCCTCCTCCATCCTTCCGCCCGAGGATGCTGCCTCATCCCCGGACGAGCCTCTTACGCACGCCCGCTGTCATCCTCCGATGACCAAGTTCCACTCGGACGAGGCTAAGTTCCACTTAGGGGAGGCTGCCTCCTCCATCCCTCCGCCCGAGGATGCTGCCTCATCCCCGGGCCAGCCTCTTACGCACGCCCGCTGTCATCCTCCGATGACCAAGTTCCACTCTAAGTTCCACTTAGCGGAGGCTGCCTCCTCCATCCCTCCGCCCGAGGATGCTGCCTCATCCCCGGACGAGCCT
>NW_028284211.1:22500-39423 GCF_059516105.1 Syngnathus floridae | reverse complement strand
CGTTTGGCCGAAGGTGTATTTACTCGCCGTGTCCGCTGGAGGGAGGTATTTCCCCGCTCCAACGTCACCGGCGGCTTCCGAACGTCTCTCCGAGCGCTCGGAAGTCCGCGCGGGGGGGAGAAGCGGGCCGTGCGAGGTACCGTGTGGAGCTGGACCGTCACCTGGTCCGCTCGTCGTGCGCGCCGGCCGCTGGAAGTCGAATAAAGCTCCGCGATCTCATCCGCGGTGCTTGTAAACAGCCGATCCGCTGGGCTGGAGCTATTTTGGGCCACTTGGCGCGCGCGCACGGCCTCCCGGATGGTGCCGCGTGGAGTGCGCGAGCGCACCGGCCGCTGGAAGTCGAATGAAGCTCCGCGATCTCATCCGCGGAGCTTGTAAAGTGCAGATCCGCTGGGCTGGAGCTATTTTGGGCCACTTGGCGCGCGCGCACGGCCTCCCGGAGGTGCCGGGTGGAGTGCGCGAGCGCACCGGCCGCTGGAAGTCGCATAAAGCTCCGCGATCTCATCCGCGGAGCTTGTAAACAGCCGATCCGGTCGTCTTGGAGCTATTTTCGGCCACTTGGCGCGCGCGCACGGCCTCCCGGAGGTGCCGGGTGGAGTGCGTGAGCGCACGGGCCGCTGGAAGTCGAATAATGCTCCGCGATCTCATCCGCGGTGCTTGTAAAGAGCCGATCCGCTGGGCTGGAGCTATTTTGGGCCACTTGGCGCGCGCGCACGGCCTCCCGGAGGTGCCGGGTGGAGTGCGCGAGCGCACCGGCCGCTGGAAGTCGGATAAAGCTCCGCGATCTCATCCGCGGTGCTTGCAAACAGCCGATCCGCTGGGCTTGGAGCTATTTTCGGCCACTTGGCCCGCGCGCACGGCCTCCCGGCTGTCCCGGTGGTCCCGGTAGCCTCCGCGGACGGTTAAAAAAATCTCAAGTGAGCCTACCATAAGAGAGTGACAGTTACTCCCGCCGTTTGGCCGCTCAAAGTGCCATCAGACGCGCAGCAACGCGAGTGTGCGCTAAGTGCGAGAGGTGGCGTATTTACCCGCCGTGTCCGCTAGAGGGAGGTATTTCCCCGTTACAAGCTCCGGGAAGATCAGCGGGACGCGGAGAACGCTTAGCCGGGGCTCTGGAAGCCTCGTTCGGCTTAGAAAGTGAGGAGTAAAGCACTCGGGGAACCGGCTGGAGGTGCGGTGGAAGCTCAGCGGGCCGCGTAAAACGCTTAGCCGGGGCTCTGGAAGCCTCGTTCGGCTTAAAGAGTGAGGAGTGAAGCACCCGGAGAACCGCCTGGAAGTGCTGTGGAGGCTCGGCGGGCCGCGTAAAACGCTTAGCCGGGGCTCTGGAAGCCTAGTTCGGCTTAAACAGTGAGAAGGAAAGCACCCGGGGAACCGGCTGGAGGTGCTCTGGAAGTCCAGCGGGCCGCGTAAAACGCTTCGCCGAGGCTCTGGAAGCCTCGTTCGGCTTAAATAGTGAGGAGGAAAGCACCCGGGGAACCGGCTGGAGGTGCTGTGGAAGCTCAGCGGGCCGCGTAAAACGCTTAGCCGAGGCTCTGGAAGCCTCGTTCGGCTTAGAAAGTGAGGAGGAATGCATCATGAGAACCGGCTGGAGGTGCTGTGGAAGCTCGGCGGGCCGCGTAAAACGCTTAGCCGGGGCTCTGGAAGCCTCGTTCGGCTTAAACAGTGAGGATGGGAGCACCCGGAGAACCGGCTGGAGGTGCTGTGGAAGTTCAGCGGGCCGCGTAAAACGCTTAGCCGGGGCTCTGGAAGCCTCCTCGGGGGTCAAGAGTTAGGAGAAAAAGCACCCCCGAGAACCGGCCGGGTCGTCCACGAACCGTGAAAAAGATGTCGAGTGCCGCTACCTTAAGAGAGTCATAGTTACTCCCGCCGTTTGGCCGAAGGTGTATTTACTCGCCGTGTCCGCTGGAGGGAGGTATTTCCCCGCTCCAACGTCACCGGCGGCTTCCGAACGTCTCCCCGAGCGCTCGGAAGTCCGCGCGGGGGGGAGAAGCGGGCCGTGCGAGGTACCGGGTGGAGCTGGACCGTCACCGGGTCCGCTCGTCGTGCGCGCCGGCCGCTGGAAGTCGAAAAAAGCTCCGCGATCTCATCCGCGGAGTGCAGATCCGCTGGGCTGGAGCTATTTTGGGCCACTTGGCGCGCGCGCACGGCCTCCCGGAGGTGCCGGGTGGAGTGCGCGAGCGCACCGGCCGCTGGAAGTCGGATGAAGCTCCGCGATCTCATCCGCGGTGCTCACAAACAGCCGATCCGGTCGGCTAGGAGCTATTTTCGGCAACTTGCGCATGCGCACGGCCTCCCGGAGGTGCCGGGCGGCTGTGCGTGAGCGCACGGGCCGCTGGAAGTCGAATAATGCTCCGCGATCTCATCCGCGGTGCCTACAACTAGCCGATCCGGTCGGCCTGGAGCTATTTTCGGCCACTTGGCCCGCGCGCACGGCCTCCCGGCTGTCCCGGTGGTCCCGGTCGCCTCCGCGGACGGTTAAAAAAATCTCAAGTGAGCCTACCTTAAGAGAGTGACAGTTACTCCCGCCGTTTGGCCGCTCAAAGTGCCATCAGACGCGCAGCAACGGGTGTGTGCGCTAAGTGCGAGAGGTGGCGTATTTACCCGCCGTGTCCGCTAGAGGGAGGTATTTCCCCGTTACAAGCTCCGGGAAGATCAGCGGGACGCGGAGAACGCTTAGCCGGGGTGCTGGAAGCCTCCTCGGGCGTCAATAGTTGGGAAGAAAGCACCCCGAGGACCGGCTGGAGGTGCTGTGGAAGTTCGGCGAGCCGCGCAAAACGCTTAGCCGGGGCTCTGGAAGCCTCGTTCGGCTTAAACAGTGAGGAGGAAAGCAGCCGGGGAACCGGCTGGAGGTGCGGTGGAAGCTCAGCGGGCCGCGTAAAACGCTTAGCCGGGGCTCTGGAAGCCTCGTTCGGCTTAAACAGTGAGGATGGGAGCACCCGGAGAACCGGCTGGAGGTGCTGTGGAAGTTCAGCGGGCCGCGTAAAACGCTTAGCCGGGGCTCTGGAAGCCTCGTTCGGCTTAAACAGTGAGGATGGGAGCACCCGGAGAACCGGCTGGAGGTGCTGTGGAGGCTCGGCGGGCCACGTAAAACGCTTAACCGGGGCTCTGGAAGCCTCGTTCGGCTTAAGAAGCGAGGAGGAATGCACCCGGAGAATGACATTTTGAAAAGATTTGACTATAAATGCGATCATATGTAGTATATATCACATATTTATCCACGAACCGTTCAAGAAAATGTCAAATGAGCCTAACTTAAGAGAGTGACTGTTACTCCCGCCGTTTGGCCGCTCAAAGTGCCACCGGACGCGCAGCAACGGGTGTGTGCGCTAAGTGCGAGAGGTGGCGTATTTACCCGCCGTGTCCGCTGGAGGGAGGTAATTCCCCGTTACGACCTCCGGGGAGATCAACGGGACGTGGAGAACGCTTAGCCGGGGCTCTGGAAGCCTCGGGCGGCTTAGAAAGTGAGGAGGAAAGCAGCCGGGGAACCGGCTGGAGGTGCTCTGGAAGCTCAGCGGGCCGCGCAAAACGCTTAGCCGGGGCTCTGGAAGCCTCGTTCGGCTTAAACAGTGAGGAGGAAAGCAGCCGTGGAACCGGCTGGAAGTGCTGTGGAGGCTCGGCGGGCCGCGTAAAATGCTTAGCCGGGGTGCTGGAAGCCTCGTTCGGCTTAAAGAGTGAGGAGTAAAGCACCATGAGGACCGTCTGGAGGTCTTCTGGAAGCACAGCGGGCCGTGGAGAACGCTTAGCCGGGGTGCTGGAAGCCTGGGCCGGCTTAGAGAGTGAGGAGTAAAGCACCATGAGGACCGGCTGGAGGTCTTCTGGAAGCACAGCGGGCCGTGGAGAACGCTTAGCCGGGGTGCTGGAAGTCGAGTAAGGCTCAGCCATCTCGTCCAAGGTGCTTACAAAGTGCATGTCCGCTCGGCTGGAGGTATTTCCGGCCACCCGGCGCGTGTGCACGGCCTCTGGGTGGCTCCGGGCCGGCTAGAATTCCGGACCGCGATCGCTAACTCGCGGGACCCTAAATGGCCCGCGGACCAGCCGGCGGGACCTCGGTGACCACCCATCCGCCTCGCGGTGGTCCCTGGCCGGGTAGAATTCCGGACCGCGATCGGTACCTCGCGGGACCCTAAATGGCCCGCGGACCAGCCGGCGGGACCTCGGTGAGCACCCATCCGCCTCGCGGTGGTTCCCGGCCGGCTAGAATTCCGGACCGCGATCGCTAACTCGCGGGACCCTAAATGGCCCGCGGACCAGCCGGCGGGACCTCGGTGAAGACCCATCCGCCTCGCGGTGGTCCCCGGCCGGCTAGAATTCCGGGCCGCGATCGGTACCTCGCGGGACCCTAAATGGCCCGCGGACCAGCCGGCGGGACCTCGGTGACCACCCATCCGCCTCGCGGTGGTCCCCGGCCGGCTAGAATTCCGGACCGCGACCGCGAACTCGCGGGACCCTAAATGGCCCGCGGACCAGCCGGCGGGACCTCGGTGACCACCCATCCGCCTCGCGGTGGTCCCCGGCCGGGTAGAATTCCGGACCGCGATCGGTACCTCGCGGGACCCTAAATGGCCCGCGGACCAGCCGGCGGGACCTCGGTGAAGACCTATCCGCCTCGCGGTGGTCCCCGGCCGGCTAGAATTCCGGGCCGCGATCGCTAACTCGCGGGACCCTAAATGGCCCGCGGACCAGCCGGCGGGACCTCGGTGACCACCCATCCGCCTCGCGGTGGTCCCCGGCCGGGTAGAATTCCGGACCGCGATCGGTACCTCGCGGGACCCTAAATGGCCCGCGGACCAGCCGGCGGGACCTCGGTGAAGACCCATCCGCCTCGCGGTGGTCCCTGGCCGGGTAGAATTCCGGACCGCGATCGGTACCTCGCGGGACCCTAAATGGCCCGCGGACCAGCCGGCGGGACCTCGGGGAAGACCCATCCGCCTCGCGGTGGTCCCTGGCCGGGTAGAATTCCGGACCGCGATCGGTACCTCGCGGGACCCTAAATGGCCCGCGGACCAGCCGGCGGGACCTCGGTGAAGACCCATCCGCCTCGCGGTGGTCCCTGGCCGGGTAGAATTCCGGACCGCGATCGGTACCTCGCGGGACCCTAAATGGCCCGCGGACCAGCCGGCGGGACCTCGGTGAAGACCCATCCGCCTCGCGGTGGTCCCCGGCCGGGTAGAATTCCGGACCGCGATCGGTACCTCGCGGGACCCTAAATGGCCCGCGGACCAGCCGGCGGGACCTCGGTGAAGACCCATCCGCCTCGCGGTGGTCCCCGGCCGGGTAGAATTCCGGACCGCGATCGGTACCTCGCGGGACCCTAAATGGCCCGCGGACCAGCCGGCGGGACCTCGGTGAAGACCCATCCGCCTCGCGGTGGTCCCCGGCCGCGTAGAATTCCGGGCCGCGATCGGTAACTCGCGGGACCCTAAATGGCCCGCGGACCAGCCGGCGGGACGTCGGTGACCACCCATCCGCCTCGCGGTGGTCCCCGGCCGGGTAGAATTCCGGACCGCGATCGGTACCTCGCGGGACCCTAAATGGCCCGCGGACCACCCGGCGGGAGCTCGGTGAAGACCCATCCGCCTCGCGGTGGTCCCCGGCCGGGTAGAATTCCGGGCCGCGATCGGTAACTCGCGGGACCCTAAATGGCCCGCGGACCAGCCGGCGGGACCTCGGTGACCACCCATCCGCCTCGCGGTGGTCCCCGGCCGGGTAGAATTCCGGACCGCGATCGGTAACTCGCGGGACCGCAATTGGCCCGCGGACCAGCCGGCGGGACGTCGGTGACCACCCATCCGCCTCGCGGTGGTCCCCGGCCGGGTAGAATTCCGGACCGCGATCGCTAACTCGCGGGACCGCAATTGGCCCGCGGACCAGCCGGCGGGACCTCGGTGACCACCCATCCGCCTCGCGGTGGTCCCCGGCCGGCTAGAATTCCGGACCGCGATCGGTAATTCGCGGGACCCTAAATGGCCCGCGGACCAGCCGGCGGGACCTCGGTGAAGACCCATCCGCCTCGCGGTGGTCCCTGGCCGGCGTGGATTCCGGACCGCGATCGGTAATTCGCGGGACCCTAAATGGCCCGCGGACCAGCCGGCGGGACCTCGGTGACCACCCATCCGCCTCGCGGTGGTCCCTTGCCGGCTAGAATTCCGGACCGCGATCGGTAATTTGCGGGACCCTAAATGGCCCGCGGACCATCCGGCGGGACCTCGGTGAAGACCCATCCGCCTCGCGGTGGTCCCTGGCCGGCTAGAATTCCGGACCGCGATCGGTACCTCGCGGGACCCTAAATGGCCCGCGGACCAGCCGGCGGGACCTCGGTGAAGACCCATCCGCCTCGCGGTGGTCCCCGGCCGGCTAGAATTCCGGACCGCGATCGGTAACTCGCGGGACCCTAAATGGCCCGCGGACCAGCCGGCGGGACCTCGGTGAAGACCCATCCGCCTCGCGGTGGTCCCCAGCCGGGTAGAATTCCGGACCGCGATCGGTACCTCGCGGGACCCTAAATGGCCCGCGGACCAGCCGGCGGGACCTCGGTGACCACCCATCCGCCTCGCGGTGGTCCCCGGCCGGGTAGAATTCCGGACCGCGATCGGTAACTCGCGGGACCCTAAATGGCCCGCGGACCAGCCGGCGGGACCTCGGTGAAGACCCATCCGCCTCGCGGTGGTCCCCAGCCGGGTAGAATTCCGGACCGCGATCGGTACCTCGCGGGACCCTAAATGGCCCGCGGACCAGCCGGCGGGACCTCGGTGACCACCCATCCGCCTCGCGGTGGTCCCCGGCCGGGTAGAATTCCGGACCGCGATCGGTAACTCGCGGGACCCTAAATGGCCCGCGGACCAGCCGGCGGGACCTCGGTGAAGACCCATCCGCCTCGCGGTGGTCCCTGGCCGGGTAGAATTCCGGACCGCGATCGGTACCTCGCGGGACCCTAAATGGCCCGCGGACCAGCCGGCGGTACCTCGGTGACCACCCATCCGCCTCGCGGTGGTCCCTGGCCGGGTAGAATTCCGGACCGCGATCGGTAACTCGCGGGACCCTAAATGGCCCGCGGACCAGCCGGCGGGACCTCGGTGACCACCCATCCGCCTCGCGGTGGTCCCCGGCCGGCTAGAATTCCGGACCGCGATCGCTAACTCGCGGGACCGCAATTGGCCCGCGGACCAGCCGGCGGGACCCGCTTGACTTCCTATCCGCCTTCGCTGGTTCCCAAGTCGGCTAGAATTCCGGACCGCGATCGCTAACTCGCGGGACCGCAATTGGCCCGCGGACCAGCCGGCGGGACCCACTTGACTTCCTATCCGCCTTCGCTGGTTCCCAAGTCGGCTAGAATTCCGGACCGCAATCGCTAACTCGCGGGACCGCAATTGGCCCGCGGACCAGCCGGCGGGACCCAATCCACTTCCTATCCGCCTTCGCTGGTTCCCAAGTCGGCTAGAATTCCGGACCGCGATCGCTAACTCGCGGGACCGCAATTGGCCCGCGGACCAGCCGGCGGGACCCGCTCCACTTCCTATCCGCCTTCGCTGGTTCCCAAGTCGGCCACAAATTACGATTATTCGGCCTCTCGCTCTGGAAGTGCCATCGGCACTTGCTCGGAAAAGTGTCCGCCTCTTCTGGTTCCCTAGGTCGGCCGCCAAATGCGAAAAATCGGCCTCTACCCCGTTTGGGTACCAGGGGTAGGGTGCAGTACCAACTTTGGTCTTCAGGTGCGCCAGAGCGCGATGGTTGGTCCCACTAGTCAGCGTACTCATCGACGGTTTACTCCCCTTTCGCAAAATATAGTGGGCACGTATGTGCAGGACTGTTTATTTTTATTTTGAAAAATTTTCTAAGTGCCAGCGGACGCTGGCACACGACGTGTCCGAGCCACGATGGTGCCCAGGCCGGACAGCGACGGCGAAAAAGCCGATTCTGGAAGTTTCGAATATGCCAACGGCAAAAGCGGCGTGATGTGTCCGCCTCGGCTGGTTCTCCGGTCGGCCAGAAAAAGTGAAAATTCGGCCTCTCGCTCTGGAGGTCCGACGAACTTTGGCGAATATTTTCTAAGTGCCAACGGGTGTTGCGCCGAAATGTGTCCGACTCGGCTGGTTCCCCGAGTCGGCCCGAACGAGCGAAAATTCGGCCTCTTCGCCTGGAAGTCCGGCCGACTTTGGCGAATATTTTCTAAGTGCCAACGGGTGTTGCGCCGAAATGTGTCCGACTCGGCTGGTTCCCCGAGTCGGCCCGAACGAGCGAAAATTCGGCCTCTTCGCCTGGAAGTCCGGCCGACTTTGGCGAATATTTTCTAAGTGCCAACGGGTGTTGCGCCGAAATGTGTCCGACTCGGCTGGTTCCCCGAGTCGGCCCGAACGAGCGAAAATTCGGCCTCTTCGCCTGGAAGTCCGACGAACTTTGGCGAATATTTTCTAAGTGCCAACGGGTGTTGCGCCGAAATGTGTCCGACTCGGCTGGTTCCCCGAGTCGGCCCGAACGAGCGAAAATTCGGCCTCTTCGCCTGGAAGTCCGACGAACTTTGGCGAATATTTTCTAAGTGCCAACGGGTGTTCGGCCGTAATGTGTCCGACTCGGCTGGTGCCCCGAGTCGGCCCGAACGAGCGAAAATTCGGCCTCTTCGCCTGGAGGTCCAACGAACTTTGGCGAATATTTTCTAAGTGCCAACGGGTGTTACACCGTAATGTGTCCGACTCGGCTGGTTCCTCCGGTCGGCCCGAACGAGCGAAAATTCGGCCTCTTCGCCTGGAAGTCCGGCCGACTTGGGCGAATATTTTCTAAGTGCCAACGGGTGTTACGCCGAAATGTGTCCGACTCGGCTGGTTCCCCGAGTCGGCCAGAAAAAGTGAAAATTCGGCCTCTTCGCCTGGAAGTCCGGCCGACTTGAGCTAATATTTTCTAAGTGCCAACGGGTGTTCGGCCGTAATGTGTCCGACTCGGCTGGTTCCCCGAGTCTGCCCGAACGAGCGAAAATTCGGCCTCTCGCTCTGGAAGTCCTGCCAACTTGAGCGAATATTTTCTAAGTGCCATCGGGTCTTGCCCGGAAAAGTGTCCGACTCGGCTGGTTCCCCGAGTCGGCCCGAACGAGCGAAAATTCGGCCTCTCGCTCTGGAAGTCCTGCCAACTTGAGCGAATATTTTCTAAGTGCCAACGGCTGTTCGGCCGTAACGTGTCCGACTCGGCTGGTTCCCCGAGTCGGTCCGAACGAGCGAAAATTCGGCCTCTTGCTCTGGAAGTCCTGCCAACTTTAGCGAATATTTTCTAAGTGCCATCGGGTCTTGCCCGGAAAAGTGTCCGACTCGGCTGGTTCCCCGAGTCGGCCAGAAAAAGTGAAAATTCAGCCTCTTGCTCTGGAAGTCCTGCCAACTTGAGCGAATATTTTCTAAGTGCCATCGGGTCTTGCCCGGAAAAGTGTCCGACTCGGCTGGTTCCCCGAGTCGGCCCGAACGAGCGAAAATTCGGCCTCTTGCTCTGGAAGTCCTGCCAACTTGAGCGAATATTTTCTAAGTGCCATCGGGTCTTGCCCGGAAAAGTGTCCGACTCGGCTGGTTCCCCGAGTCGGCCCGAACGAGCGAAAATTCGGCCTCTTGCTCTGGAAGTCCTGCCAAATTGAGCGAATATTTTCTAAGTGCCAACGGGTCTTGCCCGGAAAAGTGTCCGACTCGTCTGGTTCCCCGAGTCGGCCCGACCGAGTGAAAATTCGGCCTCTCGCTCTGGAAGTCCTGTCAACTTGAGCGAATATTTTCTAAGTGCCATCGGGTCTTGCCCGGAAAAGTGTCCGACTCGGCTGGTTCCCCGAGTCGGCCCAAACGAGTGAAAATTCGGCCTCTTGCTCTGGAAGTCCTGCCAAATTGAGCGAATATTTTCTAAGTGCCAACGGGTCTTGCCCGGAAAAGTGTCCGACTCGTCTGGTTCCCCGAGTCGGCCCGACCGAGTGAAAATTCGGCCTCTCGCTCTGGAAGTCCTGTCAACTTGAGCGAATATTTTCTAAGTGCCATCGGGTCTTGCCCGGAAAAGTGTCCGACTCGGCTGGTTCCCCGAGTCGGCCCGAACGAGTGAAAATTCGGCCTCTTGCTCTGGAAGTCCTGCCAACTTGAGCGAATATTTTCTAAGTGCCATCGGGTCTTGCCCGGAAAAGTGTCCGACTCGTCCGGTTCCCTAGTTCGGCCACATAATGTGAAAATTCGGCCTCTTGCTCTGGAAGTCCTGCCAACTTGAGCGAATATTTTCTAAGTGCCATCGGGTCTTGCCCGGAAAAGTGTCCGACTCGGCTGGTTCCCCGAGTCGGCCCGAACGAGTGAAAATTCGGCCTCTTGCTCTGGAAGTCCTGCCAACTTGAGCGAATATTTTCTAAGTGCCATCGGGTCTTGCCCGGAAAAGTGTCCGACTCGGCTGGTTCCCCGAGTCGGCCCGAGCGAGTGAAAATTCGGCCTCTTGCTCTGGAAGTCCTGCCAACTTGAGCGAATATTTTCTAAGTGCCATCGGGTCTTGCCCGGAAAAGTGTCCGACTCGTCCGGTTCCCTAGTTCGGCCACATAATGTGAAAATTCGGCCTCTTGCTCTGGAAGTCCTGCCAACTTGAGCGAATATTTTCTAAGTGCCATCGGGTCTTGCCCGGAAAAGTGTCCGACTCGTCCGGTTCCCTAGTTCGGCCACATAATGTGAAAATTCGGCCTCTTGCTCTGGAAGTCCTGCCAACTTGAGCGAATATTTTCTAAGTGCCATCGGGTCTCTCCCGGAAAAGTGTCCGACTCGGCTGGTTCCCCGGTTCGGCCACATAATGTGAAAATTCGGCCTCTTGCTCTGGAAGTCCTGCCAACTTGAGCGAATATTTTCTAAGTGCCATCGGGTCTCTCCCGGAAAAGTGTCCGCCTCGTCCGGTTCCCTAGTTCGGCCACGGAATGTGAAAATTCGGCCTCTCTGAGGTACCAGGGGTACGCATTTAGGTACCAGGGGTAGTCGCTGAGGTACCAGGGGTATGCATTTAGGTACCAGGGGAGACCACTACGGTCTGTTGGTCCCCCTAGTTAGTGTACTCATCGGTTTACTCCCCTTTCGCAAAATATAGTCGGCACGTATGTGCAGGACTGTTTATTTTTATTTTGAAAAATGTTCTAAGTGCCAACGGAAGCTGGCACACGAACTGTCCGAGCCACGATGGTGCCCAGGCCGGACAGCGACGGCGAAAAAGCCGATGTGTGTTTGATGGAAGTTTCGAATATTTTCAAAGTGCCAACGGCACTTGCGGGGTGATGTGTCCGCCTCGTCTGGTTCCCCAGGTCGGCCAGAAAAAGTGAAAATTCGGCCTCTTCTCCTGGAAGTCCGGCCAAGTTTGGCGAATATTTTCAAAGTGCCAACGGCACTTGCGGGGTGATGTGTCCGCCTCGTCTGGTTCCCCAGGTCGGCCAGAACAAGTGAAAATTCGGCCTCTTCTCCTGGAAGTCCGGCCAAGTTTGGCGAATATTTTCAAAGTGCCAACGGCACTTGCGGGGTGATGTGTCCGCCTCGTCTGGTTCCCCAGGTCGGCCAGAAAAAGCGAAAATTCGGCCTCTTCTCCTGGAAGTCCGGCCAAGTTTGGCGAATATTTTCTAAGTGCCATCGGCACTTGCGGGGTGATGTGTCCGCCTCGTCTGGTTCCCCAGGTCGGCCAGAACAAGTGAAAATTCGGCCTCTTCTCCTGGAAGTCTGGCCAAGTTTGGCGAATATTTTCAAAGTGCCAACGGCACTTGCGGGGTGATGTGTCCGCCTCGTCTGGTTCCCCAGGTCGGCCAGAACAAGTGAAAATTCGGCCTCTTCTCCTGGAAGTCTGGCCAAGTTTGGCGAATATTTTCTAAGTGCCAACGACTCGACCAGCGTAAAGTGTCCGCCTCGGCTGGTTCCCCATAACGGCCACCATAAGTGAAAATTCGGCCTCTTCTCCTGGAAGTCAAGCCAAGTTTGGCGAATATTTTCTAAGTGCCAACGACCCAACCAGCGTAAAGTGTCCGCCTCGGCTGGTTCCCCATAACGGCCACAACAAGTGAAAATTCGGCCTCTTCTCCTGGAAGTCTGGCCAAGTTTGGCGAATATTTTCTAAGTGCCAACGACCCAACCAGCGTAAAGTGTCCGCCTCGGCTGGTTCCCCATAACGGCCACAACAAGTGAAAATTCGGCCTCTTCTCCTGGAAGTCTGGCCAAGTTTGGCGAATATTTTCTAAGTGCCAACGACCCAACCAGCGTAAAGTGTCCGCCTCGGCTGGTTCCCCATAACGGCCACAACAAGTGAAAATTCGGCCTCTTCTCCTGGAAGTCTGGCCAAGTTTGGCGAATATTTTCTAAGTGCCAACGACTCAACCAGCGTAAAGTGTCCGCCTCGGCTGGTTCCCCAGGTCGGCCACCAAAAGTGAAAATTCGGCCTCTTCTCCTGGAAGTCAAGCCAAGTTTGGCAAATATTTTCTAAGTGCCAACGACTCAACCAGCGTAAAGTGTCCGCCTCGGCTGGTTCCCCATAACGGCCACCAAAAGTGAAAATTCGGCCTCTTCTCCTGGAAGTCAAGCCATGTTTGGCAAATATTTTCTAAGTGCCAACGGCTCTTGAGCCGAAAAGTGTCCGCCTCGGCTGGTTCCCCATAACGGCCATGAAAAGTGAAAATTCGGCCTCTTCTCCTGGAAGTCAAGCCAAGTTTGGCAAATATTTTCTAAGTGCCAACGACTCAACCAGCGTAAAGTGTCCGCCTCGGCTGGTTCCCCAGGTCGGCCACCAAAAGTGAAAATTCGGCCTCTTCTCCTGGAAGTCTTGCCAAGTTTGGCGAATATTTTCTAAGTGCCAACGACTCAACCAGCGTAAAGTGTCCGCCTCGGCTGGTTCCCCAGGTCGGCCACCAAAAGTGAAAATTCGGCCTCTTCTCCTGGAAGTCAAGCCAAGTTTGGCAAATATTTTCTAAGTGCCAACGACTCAACCAGCGTAAAGTGTCCGCCTCGGCTGGTTCCCCAGGTCGGTCACCAAAAGTGAAAATTCGGCCTCTTCTCCTGGAAGTCTGGCCAAGTTTGGCGAATATTTTCTGAGTGCCAACGACTCAACCAGCCTAAAGTGTCCGCCTCGGCTGGTTCCCCATAACGGCCACCAAAAGTGAAAATTCGGCCTCTTCTCCTGGAAGTCAAGCCAAGTTTGGCAAATATTTTCTAAGTGCCAACGACTCAACCAGCGCAAAGTGTCCGCCTCGGCTGGTTCCCCATAACGGCCATGAAAAGTGAAAATTCGGCCTCTTCTCCTGGAAGTCAAGCCAAGTTTGGCAAATATTTTCTAAGTGCCAACGACTCAACCAGCGTAAAGTGTCCGCCTCGGCTGGTTCCCCAGGTCGGCCACCAAAAGTGAAAATTCGGCCTCTTCTCCTGGAAGTCTTGCCAAGTTTGGCGAATATTTTCTAAGTGCCAACGACTCAACCAGCGTAAGTGTCCGCCTCGGCTGGTTCCCCAGGTCGGCCACCAAAAGTGAAAATTCGGCCTCTTCTCCTGGAAGTCAAGCCAAGTTTGGCAAATATTTTCTAAGTGCCAACGACTCAACCAGCGTAAAGTGTCCGCCTCGGCTGGTTCCCCAGGTCGGTCACCAAAAGTGAAAATTCGGCCTCTTCTCCTGGAAGTCAAGCCAAGTTTGGCAGATATTTTCTAAGTGCCAACGACTCAACCAGCGTAAAGTGTCCGCCTCGGCTGGTTCCCCAGGTCGGCCACCAAAAGTGAAAATTCGGCCTCTTCTCCTGGAAGTCAAGCCAAGTTTGGCAAATATTTTCTAAGTGCCAACGACTCAACCAGCGTAAAGTGTCCGCCTCGGCTGGTTCCCCATAACGGCCACCAAAAGTGAAAATTCGGCCTCTTCTCCTGGAAGTCAAGCCATGTTTGGCAAATATTTTCTAAGTGCCAACGGCTCTTGAGCCGAAAAGTGTCCGCCTCGGCTGGTTCCCCATAACGGCCACCAAAAGTGAAAATTCGGCCTCTTCTCCTGGAAGTCAAGCCAAGTTTGGCAAATATTTTCTAAGTGCCAACGGCTCTTGAGCCGAAAAGTGTCCGCCTCGGCTGGTTCCCCAGGTCGGCCACCAAAAGTGAAAATTCGGCCTCTTCTCCTGGAAGTCAAGCCAAGTTTGGCAAATATTTTCTAAGTGCCAACGGCTCTTGAGCCGAAAAGTGTCCGCCTCGGCTGGTTCCCGCGGTCGGCCTTCAAAAGCGAAAATTCGGCCTCTTCCCCTGGTAGCCCTGCCAACTTGTGCGAATTTTTTCTAAGTGCCAACGGCTCTTGAGCCGAAAAGTGTCCGCCTCGGCTGGTTCCCTCGGTCGGCCCCAAAAAGCGAAAATTCGGCCTCTCCCTCTTTAGGTACCAGGGGCTGGGGTACCAGGGGGAGGGTGCAGTACCAACTTTGGTCTTCAGGTGCGCCAGAGTACGCTAAATGGTCCCCCTAGTCAGCGTACTCATCAACGATTTACCCCCCTTTCGCAAAATATAGTCAGAACGAGCATGGGGGGCGCATAATTTACCCCACAAAATGAAAGGGCCCGGTGCCGAGCGCTTGGTCATGGCCGCCAGCAGCGCCCCTTGCTCGGTGGGAACACAACACGCAGGGTTGCACAGCACCCTGGAAGGCACACAGAGAGAGAGAGAAAAATTTTCTAAGTGCCTCTCTTGACGAAAAATGTCTAAGTGCCTCTCTTGACGAAAAATTTCTAAGTGCCACAGCGCTCGAAAATTTCCTAAGTGCGAGCACGGCTGTGAAATATTCAAAGTACAAGGAACGCTGGCAGAATCGCTCGACGGCCGTCTGCTCCCGGCGGCCGCCGTGAAGTCTCCCCTCCCGGGGACGGCTGTCTGCTCCCGGCAGCCGTCCTTAACCCCCTCCCCACACGTTGGCCGAACACCAGCCGAGGGCGAAAGGCTCGCGGTGTGGAAGGATCGTGGCCACGGCTAATCTAGCGATGCCCGCGTTGGACGGTCACACCGCACGACAGAGCGGGGCCTGCATCCGGCGCGAGGCGGCCTTCAGGCACGTGGTTCGAGACGACCTCACCCGCCCTAGCCCGGAGCGGAAAGACTTTTACAAGTCCAAGGAACAATGGCAGAATGGGAGGACCGGCCGCCTCCTTAAACACAGGCCGGAGAGATGGAGCGGGATCAGCGGCCCGCGCATTGAGCGAACACCGGCCGAGGGCGAAAGGCTCGCGGTGTGGAAGGATCGTGGCCACGGCTAATCTAGCGATGCCCGCGTTGGACGGTCACACCGCACGACAGAGCGGGGCCTGCATCCGGCGCGAGGCGGCCTTCAGGCACGTGGTTCGAGGCGACCTCACCCGCCCTAGCCCGGAGCGGAAAGACTTTTCAAAGTCCAAGGAACACACTGGCAGAATCTCTCGACGGCCGTCTGCTCCCGGCGGCCGCCGTGAAGTCTCCCCTCCCGGGGACGGCTGTCTGCTCCCGGCAGCCGTCCATAACCCCCTCCCCACACGTTGGCCGAACATCAGCCGAGGGCGAAAGGCTCGCGGTGTGGAAGGATCGTGGCCACGGCTAATCTAGCGATGCCCGCGTTGGACGGTCACACCGCACGACAGAGCGGGGCCTGCATCCGGCGCGAGGCGGCCTTCAGGCACGTGGTTCGAGACGACCTCACCCGCCCTAGCCCGGAGCGGAAAGACTTTTACAAGTCCAAGGAACAATGGCAGAATGGGAGGACCGGCCGCCTCCTTAAACACAGGCCGGAGAGACGGAGCGGGATCAGCGGCCCGCGCGGAGGGTCTTTAAAATGTACAAAGTCCTAGGAACAATGGCAGAATCGCTCGACGGCCGTCTGCTCCCGGCGGCCGCGGTGAAGGGACTGTACACCCCACCCGGGGACGGCTGTCTGCTCCCGGCAGCCGTCCTTCCCCCCCTCCCCACACGTTGGCCGAACATCAGCCGAGGGCGAAAGGCTCGCGGTGTGGAAGGATCGTGGCCACGGCTAATCTAGCGATGCCCACGTTGGACGGTCACACCGCACGACAGAGCGGGGCCTGCATCCGGCGTGAGGCGGCCTTCAGGCACGTGGTTCGAGACGACCTCACCCGCCCTAGCCCGGAGCGGAAAGACTTTGAAATATTCAAAGTCCAAGGAACACTGGCAGAATGGGAGGACCGGCCGCCTCCTTAAACACAGGCCGGAGCGACCGAGCGGGATCAGCGGCCCGCGCGGAGGGTCTTTAAAATGTACAAAGTCCTAGGAACAATGGCAGAATCGCTCGACGGCCGTCTGCTCCCGGCGGCCGCGGTGAAGGGACTGTACACCCCACCCGGGGACGGCTGTCTGCTCCCGGCAGCCGTCCTTCCCCCCAAACCCACACGTTGACCGACACCGGCCGAGGGCGAAAGGCTCGCGGTGTGGAAGGATCGTGGCCACGGCTAATCTAGCGATGCCCGCGTTGGACGGTCACACCGCACGACAGAGCGGGGCCTGCATCCGGCGCGAGGCGGCCTTCAGGCACGTGGTTCGAGACGACCTCACCCGCCCTAGCCCGGAGCGGAAAGACTTTGAAATATTCAAAGTCCAAGGAACACTGGCAGAATGGGAGGACCGGCCGCCTCCTTAAACACAGGCCGGGCGAAAAATATGCGAATGTTGGGCGGAAAGACTTTGAAATATTCAAAGTCCAAGGAACACTGGCAGAATGGGAGGACCGGCCGCCTCCTTAAACACAGGCCGGGCGAAAAATATGCGAATGTTGGGTCTCATCCAAGAAAGGGAGTTACCGGCCGCCTCCTTAACACAGGCCGGGCGAAAAATATGCGAATGGTCCATCCAAGGAAGGAGGACCGGCCGCCTCCTTAAACACAGGCCGGAGAGATGGAGCGGGATCAGCGGCCCGCGAACTGAGCGGCCGAGGGCGAAAGGCTCGCGGTGTGGAAGGATCGTGGCCACGGCTAATCTAGCGATGCCCGC
>NW_028284211.1:0-10000 GCF_059516105.1 Syngnathus floridae | reverse complement strand
TGGGTCGGCGTCCGCTGTCGGTAGGTGACGGGACCATAATCGGCCCGCGGACCAGCCGGCGGGGCTCTCTTGAAAGCCTACCCGCCTTCGCTGGTTCCCCGGTCGGCCACGAGTAGCGAGAATTCGGCCTCTTCGCCCGGAGCGCGGCTCAACTTCAGCGAAAATGCACTAAGTGCCAAAGCCCATTCATTTACAACGGCGTGTCCGCCAGAGGGCGCGTTTCCCGCCGCGGACCGGCCGGCGGGGCTCGTCGGAGAGCGTGTCCGCCTCTCGGTGGTTCCTGCCGGGCGTGGGTCGCCGTCCGCTGTCGGTACTTTACGGGACCACGTTCGGCCCGCGGACCAGCCGGCGGGGCTCCCTAGAAAGCTTATCCGCCTTCGCTGGTTCCCTGGTCGGCCACGAGTAGCGGGAATTCGGCCTCTTCGCCCGGAGCGCGGCTCAACTTTTGCGAAAATGCACTAAGTGCCAAAGCCCATTCATTTACAACGGCGTGTCCGCCAGAGGGCGCATTTCCCGCCGCGGACCAGCCGGCGGGACCCGCTCGACTTCCTATCCGCCTTCGCTGGTTCCCAAGTCGGCCAGAATTCCGGGCCGCGACCGGTAACTCGCGGGACCATAATTGGCCCGCGGACCAGCCGGCGGGGCTCTCTTGAGAGCTTACCCGCCTTCGCTGGTTCCCTGGTCGGCCACGAGTGGCGAGAATTCGGCCTCTTCGCCCGGAGCGCGGTTCAACTTTTGCGAAAATGCACTAAGTGCCAAAGCCCATTCATTTACAACGGCGTGTCCGCCAGAGGGCGCATTTCCCGCCGCGGACCGGCCGGCGGGGCTCGTCGGAGAGCGTGTCCGCCTCTCGGTGGTTCCTGCCGGGCGTGGGTCGGCGTCCGCTGTCGGTAGGTGACGGGACCCCGTTCGGCCCGCGGACCAGCCGGCGGGGCTCCATAGAAAGCTTACCCGCCTTCGCTGGTTCCCCGGTCGGCCGCGAGTGGCGAGAATTCGGCCTCTTCACCTGGAGCGCGGAGCGACTTTTGCCAAATTTTTTCTAAGTGCCAAGGGCTCTCGCGCCGCGATGCGTCCGCCTCTGCTGGTTCCCCGGTCGGCCGCGAGTGGCGAGAATTCGGCCTCTTCACCTGGAGCCCGGAGCGACTTTTGCCAATTTTTTTCTAAGTGCCAAGGGCTCTCGCGCCGCGATGCGTCCGCCTCTGCTGGTTCCCCGGTCGGCCGCGAGTGGCGAGAATTCGGCCTCTTCACCCGGAGCCCGGGCCGACTCCCGCCGACATGATCACATCATGATCCAATAGCGAGTGTCGTATAACTGTAACATGATGTACAAAATAAATATATAAATATTAACATCACCTATAAACATTAAATATATAAATATTAACATCACCTATAAACATTAAACATATAAATATTAACATCACCTATAAACATTATGAATACCATGTTTATAACCGAATGCTCATTTTGTATTATTTGGCTGTAAATGCGAGCATAAGTTGTATATATCATGTATTTATCCACGAACCGTTAAAGAGATGTCAAGTCAGGCTACCTTAAGAGAGTCATAGTTACTCCCGCCGTTTACCCGCCTCTGTGCGAGAGGCGGTGTAATTTCTCTCCGTGTCCGCTGGAGGGAGGCATTTCCCCGTTACAAGCTCCGGGAAGATCACCCGGACGCGGAGAACGCTTAGCCGGGGTGCTGGGAGCCTCGTTCGGCTTAGAAAGTGAGGTGGAAAGCACTCGGGGAACCGGCTGGAGGTGCGGTGGAAGCTCGGCGGGCCGCGTAAAACGCTTAGCCGGGGCTCTGGAAGCCTCGTTCGGCTTAAACAGTGAGGAGGAAAGCACCCGGGGAACCGGCTGGAGGTGCTGTGGAAGCTCAGCGGGCTGCGTAAAACGCTTAGCCGGGGCTCTGGAAGCCTCTTCGGGCGTCAAGAGTGAGGAGGAATGCAACATGAGAACCGGCTGGAGGTGCGGTGGAAGCTCGGCGGGCCGCGTAAAACGCTTAGCCGGGGCTCTGGAAGCCTCGTTCGGCTTAAACAGTGAGGATGGGAGCAC
The DNA here is from genome assembly GCF_059516105.1 of Syngnathus floridae. Classification (NCBI taxonomy): domain Eukaryota; kingdom Metazoa; phylum Chordata; class Actinopteri; order Syngnathiformes; family Syngnathidae; genus Syngnathus; species Syngnathus floridae. Next base: position 7,942 of record NW_028284211.1, on the reverse strand, counting down.
CCGGAGAACCGGCTGGAGGTGCTGTGGAAGTTCAGCGGGCCGCGTAAAACGCTTAGCCGGGGCTCTGGAAGCCTCGTTCGGCTTCGAAAGTGAGGAGGAATGCACCCGGGGAACCGGCTGGAGGTGCTCTGGAAGCTCAGCGTGCCGCGTAAAACGTTTAGCCGGGGCTCTGGAAGCCTCGTTCGGCTTAGAAAGTTAGGAGGAATGCACCCGGGGAACCGGCTGGAGGTGCTCTGGAAGCTCAGCGGGCCGCGTAAAACGCTTAGCCGGGGCTCTGGAAGCCTCGTTCGGCTTAGAAAGTGAGGAGGAATGCATCATGAGAACCGGCTGGAGGTGCTCTGGAAGTCCAGCGGGCCGCGTAAAACGCTTAGCCGAGGCTCTGGAAGCCTCGTTCGGCTTAAAGAGTGAGGAGTGAAGCACCCGGAGAACCGGCTGGAAGTGCTCTGGAAGCTCAGCGGGCCGCGTAAAACGCTTAGCCGGGGTGCTGGAAGTCTCCTCGGGCGTCAAGAGTGAGGAGGAAAGCACCCGTGGAACCGGCTGGAGGTGCTGTGGAAGCTCAGCGGGCCGCGTAAAACGTTTAGCCGGGGCTCTGGAAGCCTCGTTCGGCTTAGAAAGTGAGGAGGAAAGCAGCCGGGGAACCGGCTGGAGGTGCTCTGGAAGTTCAGCGGACCGCGTAAAACGTTTAGCCGGGGCTCTGGAAGCCTCCTCGGGCGTCAAGAGTTAGGAGGAAAGCATTGTGAGGGCCGGCTGGGGGTGCTCTGGCAGTCCAGCGGGCCGCGTAAAACGCTTAGCCGGGGCTCTGGAAGCCTCGTTCGGCTTAAAGAGTGAGGAGGAAAGTACTGGGGGAACCGGCTGGAGGTGCTGTGGAAGCTCAGTGGGCTGCGTAAAACGCTTAGCCGAGGCTCTGGAAGCCTCCTCGGGCGTCAAGAGTTAGGAGGAAAGCCTCATGAGAACCGGCTGGAGGTGCTGTGGAAGCTCGGCGGGCCGCGTAAAACGCTTAGCCGGGGTGCTGGAAGCCTCCTCGGGCGTCAAGAGTTAGGAGGAAAGCATCATAAGAACCGGCTGGGGGTGCTGTGGAAGTCCAGCGGGCCGCGTAAAACGCTTAGCCGAGGCTCTGGAAGCCTCGTTCGGCTTAAAGAGTGAGGAGGAATGCATCATGAGAACCGGCTGGAGGTGCTGTGGAAGCTCAGCGGGCCGCGTAAAACGCTTAGCCGAGGCTCTGGAAGCCTCCTCGGGCTTCAAGAGTGAGGAGGAAAGCACCCGTGGAACCGGCTGGAGGTGCTCTGGAAGCTCAGCGGGCCGCGTAAAACGCTTAGCCGGGGCGCTGGAAGCCTCCTCGGGCGTCAAGAGTGAGGAGGAAATCATCATAAGAACCGGCTGGAGGTGCTGTGGAAGTCCAGCGGGCCGCGTAAAACACTTAGCCGAGGCTCTGGAAGCCTCCTCGGGCGTCAAGAGTTAGGAGGAAAGCCTCATGAGAACCGGCTGGAGGTGCTGTGGAGGCTCGGCGGGCCGCGTAAAACGCTTAACCGGGGCTCTGGAAGCCTCGTTCGGCTTACGAAGCGAGGAGGAACGCACCCGGAGAATGACATTTTGATATGATTTGACCCTAAATGGCCCGCGGACCAGCCGGCGGGACCTCGGTGAAGACCCATCCGCCTCGCGGTGGTCCCCGGCCGGCTAGAGTTCCGGACCGCGATCGGTACCTCGCGGGACCCTAAATGGCCCGCGGACCAGCCGGCGGGACCTCGGTGAAGACCCATCCGCCTCGCGGTGGTCCCTGGCCGGGTAGAATTCCGGACCGCGATCGGTAACTCGCGGGACCCTAAATGGCCCGCGGACCAGCCGGCGGGACCTCGGTGAGCACCCATCCGCCTCGCGGTGGTTCCCGGCCGGCTAGAATTCCGGACCGCGATCGCTAACTCGCGGGACCCTAAATGGCCCGCGGACCAGCCGGCGGGACCTCGGTGAAGACCCATCCGCCTCGCGGTGGTCCCCGGCCGGTTAGAATTCCGGACCGCGATCGCTAACTTGCGGGACCCTAAATGGCCCGCGGACCAGCCGGCGGGACCTCGGTGACCACCCATCCGCCTTCGCTGGTTCCCAAGTCGGCCAGAATTCCGGGCCGCGACCGGTAACTCGCGGGACCCTAAATGGCCCGCGGACCAGCCGGCGGGACTAGCTTGACTTCCTATCCGCCTTCGCTGGTTCCCAAGTCGGCCAGAATTCCGGGCCGCGGTCGCTAACTCGCGGGACCCTAAATGGCCCGCGGACCAGCCGGCGGGGCTCTCTTGAAAGCTTACCCGCCTTTGCTGGTTCCCTGGTCGGCCACGACTGGCGAGAATTCGGCCTCTTCGCCCGGAGCGCGGCTCAACTTCAGCGAAAATGCACTAAGTGCCAAAGCCCATTCATTTACAACGGCGTGTCCGCCAGAGGGCGCATTTCCCGCCGCTGACCAGCCGGCGGGGCTCTCTTGAGAGCTTGCCCGCCTTCGCTGGTTCCCTGGTCGGCCACGAGTGGCGAGAATTCGGACTCTTCACCCGGAGCCCGGAGCGACTTTTGCCAAATTTTTTCTAAGTGCCAAGGGCTCTCGCGCCGCGATCCGTCCGCCTCTGTTGGTTCCCCGGTCGGCCGCGAGTGGCGAGAATTCGGCCTCTTCACCCGGAGCCCGGGCCGACTTCCGCCGATATGATCACATCATGATCCTATAGCAAGTGTCGTACAACTATAACATGATGTACAAAATAAATATATAAATATTAACATGACCTATAAACATTAAATATATAAATATTAACATCACCTATAAACATTAAATATATAAATATTAACATCACCTATAAACATTATGAATACAATGTTTATAACCGAATGGTCACTTTGTATTATTTGGCTGTAAATGCGATCATATGTAGTATATATCATGTATTTATCCACGAACCGTTAAAAAGATGTCAAGTCGGGCTACCTTAAGAGAGTCATAGTTACTCCCGCCGTTTACCCGCCTCTGTGCGAGAGGCGGTGTAATTTCTCTCCGTGTCCGCTGGAGGGAGGTATTTCCCCGTTACGACCTCCGGGAAGATCAGCGGGACGCGGAGAACGCTTAGCCGGGGCTCTGGAAGCCTCCTCGGGCGTCAAGAGTGAGGAGGAAAGCATCGGGGGGACCGGCTGGAGGTGCTCTGGAAGCTCGGCGGGCCGCGTAAAACGCTTAGCCGGGGCTCTGGAAGCCTCGTTCGGCTTAAACAGTGAGGAGGAAAGCACTCGGGGAACCGGCTGGAGGTGCTGTGGAAGCTCGGCGGGTCGTGGAAAACGCTTAGCCGGGGTGCTGGAAGCCTCGTTCGGCTAAAAGAGTGAGGAGGAATGCATCATGAGAACCGGCTGGAGGTGCTCTGGAAGCTCAGCGGGCCGCGTAAAACGCTTAGCCGGGGTGCTGGAAGTCTCCTCGGGCGTCAAGAGTGAGGAGGGAAGCACCCGGAGAACCGGCTGGAGGTGCTGTGGAAGTCCAGCGGGCCGCGTAAAACGCTTAGCCGGGGCTCTGGAAGCCTCGTTCGGCTTAAACAGTGAGGATGGGAGCACCCGGAGAACCGGCTGGAGGTGCTGTGGAGGCTCGGCGGGCCGCGTAAAATGCTTAACCGGGGCTCTGGAAGCCTCGTTCGGCTGGGAGAGTGAGGAGGAAAGCACCATGAGGACCGTCTGGAGGTCTTCTGGAAGCACAGCGGGCCGTGTATGACGCTTAGCCGGGGTGCTGGAAGCCTGGGCCGCCTGGGAGAGTGAGGAGGAAAGTACCATGAGGACCGTCTGGAGGTCTTCTAGAAGCACAGCGGGCCGTGGAGAACGCTTAGCCGGGGTGCTGGAAGTCGAGTAAGGCTCAGCCATCTCGTCCAAGGTGCTTATAAAGTGCATGTCCGCTCGGCTGGAGGTATTTCCGGCCACCCGGCGCCTGTGCACGGCCTCTGGGTGGCTCCGGGCCGGCTAGAATTCCGGGCCGCGACCGCTAACTCGCGGGACCCTAAATGGCCCGCGGACCAGCCGGCGGGACGTCGGTGACCACCCATCCGCCTCGCGGTGGTCCCCGGCCGGGTAGAATTCCGGACCGCGATCGCTAACTCGCGGGACCGCAATTGGCCCGCGGACCAGCCGGCGGGACGTCGGTGACCACCCATCCGCCTCGCGGTGGTCCCCGGCCGGGTAGAATTCCGGACCGCGATCGCTAACTCGCGGGACCGCAATTGGCCCGCGGACCAGCCGGCGGGACCTCGGTGACCACCCATCCGCCTCGCGGTGGTCCCCGGCCGGCTAGAATTCCGGACCGCGATCGGTAATTCGCGGGACCCTAAATGGCCCGCGGACCAGCCGGCGGGACCTCGGTGAAGACCCATCCGCCTCGCGGTGGTCCCCGGCCGGCTAGAATTCCGGACCGCGATCGGTAACTCGCGGGACCCTAAATGGCCCGCGGACCAGCCGGCGGGACGTCGGTGACCACCCATCCGCCTCGCGGTGGTCCCCGGCCGGGTAGAATTCCGGACCGCGATCGGTAACTCGCGGGACCGCAATTGGCCCGCGGACCAGCCGGCGGGACGTCGGTGACCACCCATCCGCCTCGCGGTGGTCCCCGGCCGGGTAGAATTCCGGACCGCGATCGCTAACTCGCGGGACCGCAATTGGCCCGCGGACCAGCCGGCGGGACCTCGGTGACCACCCATCCGCCTCGCGGTGGTCCCCGGCCGGCTAGAATTCCGGACCGCGATCGGTAATTCGCGGGACCCTAAATGGCCCGCGGACCAGCCGGCGGGACCTCGGTGAAGACCCATCCGCCTCGCGGTGGTCCCTGGCCGGCGTGGATTCCGGACCGCGATCGGTAATTCGCGGGACCCTAAATGGCCCGCGGACCAGCCGGCGGGACCTCGGTGACCACCCATCCGCCTCGCGGTGGTCCCTTGCCGGCTAGAATTCCGGACCGCGATCGGTAATTTGGCGGGACCCTAAATGGCCCGCGGACCATCCGGCGGGACCTCGGTGAAGACCCATCCGCCTCGCGGTGGTCCCTGGCCGGCTAGAATTCCGGACCGCGATCGGTACCTCGCGGGACCCTAAATGGCCCGCGGACCAGCCGGCGGGACCTCGGTGAAGACCCATCCGCCTCGCGGTGGTCCCCGGCCGGCTAGAATTCCGGACCGCGATCGGTAACTCGCGGGACCCTAAATGGCCCGCGGACCAGCCGGCGGGACCTCGGTGAAGACCCATCCGCCTCGCGGTGGTCCCCAGCCGGGTAGAATTCCGGACCGCGATCGGTACCTCGCGGGACCCTAAATGGCCCGCGGACCAGCCGGCGGGACCTCGGTGACCACCCATCCGCCTCGCGGTGGTCCCCGGCCGGGTAGAATTCCGGACCGCGATCGGTAACTCGCGGGACCCTAAATGGCCCGCGGACCAGCCGGCGGGACCTCGGTGAAGACCCATCCGCCTCGCGGTGGTCCCCAGCCGGGTAGAATTCCGGACCGCGATCGGTACCTCGCGGGACCCTAAATGGCCCGCGGACCAGCCGGCGGGACCTCGGTGACCACCCATCCGCCTCGCGGTGGTCCCCGGCCGGGTAGAATTCCGGACCGCGATCGGTAACTCGCGGGACCCTAAATGGCCCGCGGACCAGCCGGCGGGACCTCGGTGAAGACCCATCCGCCTCGCGGTGGTCCCTGGCCGGGTAGAATTCCGGACCGCGATCGGTACCTCGCGGGACCCTAAATGGCCCGCGGACCAGCCGGCGGTACCTCGGTGACCACCCATCCGCCTCGCGGTGGTCCCTGGCCGGGTAGAATTCCGGACCGCGATCGGTAACTCGCGGGACCCTAAATGGCCCGCGGACCAGCCGGCGGGACCTCGGTGACCACCCATCCGCCTCGCGGTGGTCCCCGGCCGGCTAGAATTCCGGACCGCGATCGCTAACTCGCGGGACCGCAATTGGCCCGCGGACCAGCCGGCGGGACCCGCTTGACTTCCTATCCGCCTTCGCTGGTTCCCAAGTCGGCTAGAATTCCGGACCGCGATCGCTAACTCGCGGGACCGCAATTGGCCCGCGGACCAGCCGGCGGGACCCACTTGACTTCCTATCCGCCTTCGCTGGTTCCCAAGTCGGCTAGAATTCCGGACCGCAATCGCTAACTCGCGGGACCGCAATTGGCCCGCGGACCAGCCGGCGGGACCCAATCCACTTCCTATCCGCCTTCGCTGGTTCCCAAGTCGGCTAGAATTCCGGACCGCGATCGCTAACTCGCGGGACCGCAATTGGCCCGCGGACCAGCCGGCGGGACCCGCTCCACTTCCTATCCGCCTTCGCTGGTTCCCAAGTCGGCCACAAATTACGATTATTCGGCCTCTCGCTCTGGAAGTGCCATCGGCACTTGCTCGGAAAAGTGTCCGCCTCTTCTGGTTCCCTAGGTCGGCCGCCAAATGCGAAAAATCGGCCTCTACCCCGTTTGGGTACCAGGGGTAGGGTGCAGTACCAACTTTGGTCTTCAGGTGCGCCAGAGCGCGATGGTTGGTCCCACTAGTCAGCGTACTCATCGACGGTTTACTCCCCTTTCGCAAAATATAGTGGGCACGTATGTGCAGGACTGTTTATTTTTATTTTGAAAAATTTTCTAAGTGCCAGCGGACGCTGGCACACGACGTGTCCGAGCCACGATGGTGCCCAGGCCGGACAGCGACGGCGAAAAAGCCGATTCTGGAAGTTTCGAATATGCCAACGGCAAAAGCGGCGTGATGTGTCCGCCTCGGCTGGTTCTCCGGTCGGCCAGAAAAAGTGAAAATTCGGCCTCTCGCTCTGGAGGTCCGACGAACTTTGGCGAATATTTTCTAAGTGCCAACGGGTGTTGCGCCGAAATGTGTCCGACTCGGCTGGTTCCCCGAGTCGGCCCGAACGAGCGAAAATTCGGCCTCTTCGCCTGGAAGTCCGGCCGACTTTGGCGAATATTTTCTAAGTGCCAACGGGTGTTGCGCCGAAATGTGTCCGACTCGGCTGGTTCCCCGAGTCGGCCCGAACGAGCGAAAATTCGGCCTCTTCGCCTGGAAGTCCGGCCGACTTTGGCGAATATTTTCTAAGTGCCAACGGGTGTTGCGCCGAAATGTGTCCGACTCGGCTGGTTCCCCGAGTCGGCCCGAACGAGCGAAAATTCGGCCTCTTCGCCTGGAAGTCCGACGAACTTTGGCGAATATTTTCTAAGTGCCAACGGGTGTTGCGCCGAAATGTGTCCGACTCGGCTGGTTCCCCGAGTCGGCCCGAACGAGCGAAAATTCGGCCTCTTCGCCTGGAAGTCCGACGAACTTTGGCGAATATTTTCTAAGTGCCAACGGGTGTTCGGCCGTAATGTGTCCGACTCGGCTGGTGCCCCGAGTCGGCCCGAACGAGCGAAAATTCGGCCTCTTCGCCTGGAGGTCCAACGAACTTTGGCGAATATTTTCTAAGTGCCAACGGGTGTTACACCGTAATGTGTCCGACTCGGCTGGTTCCTCCGGTCGGCCCGAACGAGCGAAAATTCGGCCTCTTCGCCTGGAAGTCCGGCCGACTTGGGCGAATATTTTCTAAGTGCCAACGGGTGTTACGCCGAAATGTGTCCGACTCGGCTGGTTCCCCGAGTCGGCCAGAAAAAGTGAAAATTCGGCCTCTTCGCCTGGAAGTCCGGCCGACTTGAGCTAATATTTTCTAAGTGCCAACGGGTGTTCGGCCGTAATGTGTCCGACTCGGCTGGTTCCCCGAGTCTGCCCGAACGAGCGAAAATTCGGCCTCTCGCTCTGGAAGTCCTGCCAACTTGAGCGAATATTTTCTAAGTGCCATCGGGTCTTGCCCGGAAAAGTGTCCGACTCGGCTGGTTCCCCGAGTCGGCCCGAACGAGCGAAAATTCGGCCTCTCGCTCTGGAAGTCCTGCCAACTTGAGCGAATATTTTCTAA
>NW_028284210.1:12500-35000 GCF_059516105.1 Syngnathus floridae | reverse complement strand
GCCTCCGGCGCCACCGGTCCCAAGCACCATCCCCAAGCACCATCCCCGACCGCCACCCCCCGACCGCCACCAGCCGACCGCCACCAGCCGACCGCCACCAGCCGACCGCCACCAGCCGTTCGCGGTGTGCGCCTCCGGCGCCACCGGTCCCCAAGCACCATCCCCAAGCACCATCCCCGACCGCCACCCCCCGACCGCCACCAGCCGACCGCCACCAGCCGACCGCCACCAGCCGACCGCCACCAGCCGTTCGCGGTGTGCGCCTCCGGCGCCACCGGTCCCCAAGCACCATCCCCAAGCACCATCCCCGACCGCCACCCCCCGACCGCCACCAGCCGACCGCCACCCAGCGACCGCCACCCGCCGTTCGCGGTGTGCGCCGTTATCCGCCTCTCGGTGGTCCTTGCCGGGCGTGGGTCGGCGTCCGCTGTCGGTACTTTACGGGACCATAATTGGCCCGCGGACCAGCTAGCGGGGCTCTCTTGAGAGCTTACCCGCCTTCGCTGGTTCCCTGGTCGGCCACGAGTGGCGAGAATTCGGCCTCTTCGCCCGGAGCGCGGCTCAACTTCAGCGAAAATGCACTAAGTGCCAAAGCCCATTCATTTACAACGGCGTGTCCGCCAGAGGGCGCGTTTCCCGCCGCGGACCGGCCGGCGGGGCTCGTCGTAGAGCGTGTCCGCCTCTCGGTGGTCCTTACCGGGCGTGGGTCGGCGTCCGCTGTGGGTACGTTACGGGACCACGTTCGGCCCGCGGACCAGCCGGCGGGGCTCTCTTGAATGCTTGCCCGCCTTCGCTGGTTCCCTGGTCGGCCACGAGTAGCGAGAATTCGGCCTCTTCGCCCGGAGCGCGGTTCAACTTTTGCGAAAATGCACTAAGTGCCAAAGCCCATTCATTTACAACGGCGTGTCCGCCAGAGGGCGCATTTCCCGCCGCGGACCAGCCGGCGGGACCCGCTTGACTTCCTATCCGCCTTCGCTGGTTCCCAAGTCGGCCAGAATTCCGGGCCGCGATCGCTAACTCGCGGGACCGCAATTGGCCCGCGGACCAGCCGGCGGGGCTCTCTCGAGAGCTTACCCGCCTTCGCTGGTTCCCTGGTGGGCCACGAGTGGCGAGAATTCGGCCTCTTCGCCCGGAGCGCGGCTCAACTTTTGCGAAAATGCACTAAGTGCCAAAGCCCATTCATTTACAACGGCGTGTCCGCCAGAGGGCGCATTTCCCGCCGCGGACCGGCCGGCGGGGCTCGTCGGAGAGCGTGTCCGCCTCTCGGTGGTTCCTGCCGGGCGTGGGTCGGCGTCCGCTGTCGGTAGGTGACGGGACCCCGTTCGGCCCGCGGACCAGCCGGCGGGGCTCCATAGAAAGCTTACCCGCCTTCGCTGGTTCCCTGGTCGGCCACGAGTGGCGAGAATTCGGCCTCTTCACCTGGAGCGCGGAGCGACTTTTGCTAAAATTTTTCTAAGTGCCAAGGGCTCTCGCGCCGCGATGCGTCCGCCTCTGCTGGTTCCCCGGTCGGCCACGAGTGGCGAGAATTCGGCCTCTTCGCCCGGAGTGCGGCTCAACTTATTCGAAAATGCACTAAGTGCCAAAGCCCATTCATTTACAACGGCGTGTCCGCCAGAGGGCGCATTTCCCGCCGCGGACCAGCCGGCGGGGCTCTCTTGAGAGCGTGCCCGCCTCTGCTGGTTCCCCGGTCGGCCACGAGTAGCGAGAATTCGGCCTCTTCACCTGGAGCGCGGCTCGACTTTTGCCAATTTTTTTCTAAGTGCCAAGGGCTCTCGCGCCGCGATGCGTCCGCCTCTGCTGGTTCCCCGGTCGGCCACGAGTGGCGAGAATTCGGCCTCTTCACCCGGAGCGACTTTTGCTCAATTTTTTTCTAAGTGCCAAGGGCTCTCGCGCCGCGATGCGTCCGCCTCTGCTGGTTCCCCGGTCGGCCACGAGTGGCGAGAATTCGGCCTCTTCACATGGAGCGCGGCTCGACTTTTGCCATTTTTTTTCTAAGTGCCAAGGGCTCTCGCGCCGCGATGCGTCCGCCTTTGCTGGTTCCCCGGTCGGCCGCGAGTGGCGAGAATTCGGCCTCTTCGCCCGGAGCGCGGTTCAACTTTTGCGAAAATGCACTAAGTGCCAAAGCCCATTCATTTACAACGGCGTGTCCGCCAGAGGGCGCATTTCCCGCCGCGGACCGGCCGGCGGGGCTCGTCGGAGAGCGTGTCCGCCTCTGGGTGGTCCTTGCCGGGCGTGGGTCGGCGTCCGCTGTCGGTAGGTGACGGGACCATAATTGGCCCGCGGACCAGCCGGCGGGGCTCCATAGAAAGCCTACCCGCCTTCGCTGGTTCCCCGGTCGGCCACGAGTGGCGAGGATTCGGCCTCTTCGCCCGGAGCGCGAATCAACTTCAGCGAAAATGCACTAAGTGCCAAAGCCCATTCATTTACAACGGCGTGTCCGCCAGAGGGCGCGTTTCCCGCCGCGGAGCGGCCGGCGGGGCTCGTCGGAGAGCGTGTCCGCCTCTCGGTGGTTCTTACCGGGCGTGGGTCGGCGTCCGCTGTCGGTACTTTACGGGACCATAATTGGCCCGCGGACCAGCCGGCGGGGCTCTCTTGAAAGCCTACCCGCCTTCGCTGGTTCCCCGGTCGGCCACGAGTAGCGAGAATTCGGCCTCTTCGCCCGGAGCGCGGCTCAACTTCAGCGAAAATGCACTAAGTGCCAAAGCCCATTCATTTACAACGGCGTGTCCGCCAGAGGGCGCGTTTCCCGCCGCGGACCGGCCGGCGGGGCTCGTCGGAGAGCGTGTCCGCCTCTGGGTGGTCCTTGCCGGGCGTAGGTCGGCGTCCGCTGTCGGTACTTTACGGGACCATAATTGGCCCGCGGACCAGCCGGCGGGGCTCTCTTGAAAGCCTACCCGCCTTCGCTGGTTCCCTGGTCGGCCACGAGTAGCGAGAATTCGGCCTCTTCGCCCGGAGCGCGGCTCAACTTTTGCGAAAATGCACTAAGTGCCAAAGCCCATTCATTTACAACGGCGTGTCCGCCAGAGGGCGCATTTCCCGCCGCGGACCGGCCGGCGGGGCTCGTCGGAGAGCGTGTCCGCCTCTCGGTGGTTCTTACCGGGCGTGGGTCGGCGTCCGCTGTCGGTAGGTGACGGGACCATAATCGGCCCGCGGACCAGCCGGCGGGGCGCTCTTGAGAGCTTACCCGCCTTCGCTGGTTCCCCGGTCGGCCACGAGTAGCGAGAATTCGGCCTCTTCACCTGGAGCGCGGAGCGACTTTTGCCAAATTTTTTCTAAGTGCCAAGGGCTCTTGCGCCGCGATGCGTCCGCCTCTGCTGGTTCCCCCGTCGGCCACGAGTGGCGAGAATTCGGCCTCTTCACCTGGAGCGCGGCTCAACTTTTGCCAAATTTTTTCTAAGTGCCAAGGGCTCTCGCGCCGCGATGCGTCCGCCTCTGCTGGTTCCCCGGTCGGCCACGAGTAGCGAGAATTCGGCCTCTTCACCTGGAGCGCGGGCCGACTCCCGCCGATATGATCACATCATGATCCTATAGCAAGTGTCGTACAACCATAACATGATGTACAAAATAAATATATAAATATTAACATCCCCTATAAACATTCAATATATAAATATTAACATCACCTATAAACATTAAATATATAAATATTAACATCACCTATAAACATGATGAATACAATGTTTATAACCGAATGCTCACTTTATATTATTTGGCTGTAAATGCGAGCATAAGTTGTATATATCATGTATTTATCCACGAACCGTTAAAGAGATGTCAAGTCAGGCTACCTTAAGAGAGTCATAGTTACTCCCGCCGTTTACCCGCCTGTGTGCGAGAGGCGGTGTAATTTCTCTCCGTGTCCGCTGGAGGGAGGTATTTCCCCGTTACGACCTCCGGGAAGATCACCGGGACGCGGAGAACGCTTAGCCGGGGCGCTGGAAGCCTCCTCGGGCGTCAATAGTTGGGAAGAAAGCACCCCGAGGACCGGCTGGAGGTGCTGTGGAAGTTCAGCGGGCCGCGTAAAATGCTTAGCCGAGGCTCTGGAAGCCTCGTTCGTCTTAAACAGTGAGGAGGAAAGCACTCGGGGAACCGGCTGGAGGTGCTGTGGAAGCTCAGCGGGCCGCGTAAAACGCTTAGCCGGGGCTCTGGAAGCCTCCTCGGGCGTCAAGAGTTAGGAGGAATGCACCCGGGGAACCGGCTGGAGATGCTCTGGAAGCTCAGCGGGCCGCGTAAAACGCTTAGCCCGGGTGCTGGAAGCCTCCTCGGGCGTCAAGAGTTAGGAGGAAAGCCTGATGAGAACCGGCTGGAGGTGCTGTGGAAGCTCAGCGGGCCGCGTAAAACGCTTAGCCGAGGCTCTGGAAGTCTCCTCGGGCGTCAAGAGTGAGGAGGAAAGCACCCGGAGAAGCGGCTGGAAGTGCTGTGGAGGCTCGGCGGGCCGCGTAAAACGCTTAGCCGAGGCTCTGGAAGCCTCGTTCGGCTTAAACAGTGAGGAGGAAAGCACCCGGGGAACCGGCTGGAGGTGCTGTGGAAGTTCAGCGGGCCGCGTAAAACGCTTAGCCGGGGCTCTGGAAGCCTCGTTCGGCTTAGAAAGTGAGGAGGAATGCACCCGGGGAACCGGCTGGAGGTGCTCTGGAAGCTCAGCGGGCCGCGTAAAACGCTTAGCCGGGGTGCTGGAAGTCTCCTCGCGCGTCAAGAGTGAGGAGGAAAGCACCCGTGGAACCGGCTGGAGGTGCTGTGGAAGCTCAGCGGGCCGCGTAAAACGCTTAGCCGGGGCTCTGGAAGCCTCGTTCGGCTTAAACAGTGAGGAGGAAAGCAGCCTGGGAACCGGCTGGAGGTGCTCTGGAAGTTCAGCGGGCCGCGCAAAACGCTTAGCCGGGGCTCTGGAAGCCTCGTTCGGGTTGTAAAGTGAGGAGGAAAGCACCCGGAGAACCGGCTGGAGGTGCTCTGGAAGTCCAGCGGGCCGCGTAAAACGCTTAGCCGAGGCTCTGGAAGCCTCGTTCGGCTTAAACAGTGAGGAGGAAAGCACCCGGGGAACCGGCTGGAGGTGCGGTGGAAGCTCAGCGGGCCGCGTAAAACGCTTAGCCGGGGCTCTGGAAGCCTCGTTCGGCTTAAACAGTGAGGAGGAAAGCACCCGGGGAACCGGCTGGAGGTGCTGTGGAAGCTCAGCGGGCCGCGTAAAACGCTTAGCCGGGGCTCTGGAAGCCTCGTTCGGCTTAAACAGTGAGGAGGAATGCACCCGGGGAACCGGCTTGAGGTGCTCTGGAAGCTCAGCGGGCCGCGTAAAACGCTTAGCCGGGGTGCTGGAAGTCTCCTCGGGCGTCAAGAGTGAGGAGGAAAGCACCCGGGGAACCGGCTGGAGGTGCTTTGGAAGCTCATCGGCCAGCGGAAAACGCTTAGCCGGGGCTCTGGAAGCCTCCTCGGGCGTCAAGAGTTAGGAGAAAAAGCACCCCCGAGAACCGGCCGGGTCCTCCACGAACCGCGAAAAAGATGTCGAGTGCCGCTACCTTAAGAGAGTCATAGTTACTCCCGCCGTTTGGCCGAAGGTGTATTTACTCGCCGTGTCCGCTGGAGGGAGGTATTTCCCCGCTCCAACGTCACCGGCGGCTTCCGAACGTCTCCCCGAGGGCTCGGAAGTCCGCGCGGGGGGGAGAAGCGGGCCGTGCGAGGTACCGGGTGGAGCTGGACCGTCACCGGGTCCGCTCGTCGTGCGCACCGGCCGCTGGAAGTCGAATAAAGCTCCGCGATCTCATCCGCGGAGCTTGTAAAGTGCAGATCCGCTGGGCTGGAGCTATTTTGGGCCACTTGGCGCGCGCGCACGGCCTCCCGGAGGTGCCGGGTGGAGTGCGCGAGCGCACCGGCCGCTGGAAGTCGGATGAAGCTCCGCGATCTCATCCGCGGAGCTTGTAAACAGCCGATCCGCTGGGCTGGAGCTATTTTGGGCCACTTGGCGCGCGCGCACGGCCTCCCGGAGGTGCCGGGTGGAGTGCGCGAGCGCACCGGCCGCTGGAAGTCGGATGAAGCTCCGCGATCTCATCCGCGGAGCTTGTAAAGTGCAGATCCGGTCGGCTTGGAGCTATTTTCGGCCACTTGCGCATGCGCACGGCCTCCCGGAGGTGCCGGGTGGAGTGCGCGAGCGCACCGGCCGCTGGAAGTCGGATAAAGCTCCGCGATCTCATCCGCGGAGCTTGTAAAGTGCAGATCCGGTCGGCTTGGAGCTATTTTCGGCCACTTGCGCATGCGCACGGCCTCCCGGAGGTTCCGGGCGGCGTGCGTAAGCGCACCGGCCGCTGGAAGTCGAATCATGCTCCGCGATCTCATCCGCGGAGCTTGTAAAGTGCAGATCCGCTGGGCTGGAGCTATTTTCGGCCACTTGGCCCGCGCGCACGGCCTCCCGGCTGTCCCGGGCGGCGTGCGTAAGCCCACCGGCCGCTGGAAGTCGAATAATGCTCCGCGATCTCATCCGCGGAGCTTGTAAAGTGCAGATCCGCTGGGCTGGAGCTATTTTCGGCCACTTGGCCCGCGCGCACGGCCTCCCGGCTGTCCCGGTGGTCCCGGTCGCCTCCGCGGACGGTTAAAAAAATCTCAAGTGAGCCTACCTTAAGAGAGTGACTGTTACTCCCGCCGTTTGGCCGCTCAGAGTGCCACCGGACGCGCAGCAACGGGTGTGTGCGCTAAGTGCGAGAGGTGGCGTATTTACCCGCCGTGTCCGCTAGAGGGAGGTATTTCCCCGTTACAAGCTCCGGGGAGATCACCGGGACGCGGAGAACGCTAAGCCGGGGCTCTGGAAGCCTCGTTCGGCTTAAACAGTGAGGATGGGAGCACCCGGAGAACCGGCTGGAGGTGCTGTGGAAGTCCCGCGGGCCGCGTAAAACGCTTAGCCGGGGCCCTGGAAGCCTCGTTCGGCTTAAACAGTGAGGAGGAAAGCACTCGGGGAACCGGCTGGAGGTGCTGTGGAGGCTCGGCGGGCCGCGTAAAACGCTTAGCCGGGGCTCTGGAAGCCTCGTTCGGCTTAGAATGTGAGGAGGAATGCATCATGAGAACCGGCTGGAGGTGCTGTGGAAGCTCGGCGGGCCGCGTAAAACGCTTAGCCGGGGCGCTGGAAGCCTCGTTCGGCTTAGAAAGTGAGGAGGAATGCACCCGGGGAACCGGCTGGAGGTGCGGTGGAAGCTCAGCGGGCCGCGTAAAACGCTTAGCCGGGGCTCTGGAAGCCTCCTCGGGCGTCAAGAGTTAGGAGGAAAGCATCATGAGAACCGGCTGGAGGTGCGGTGGAAGCTCAGCGGGCCGCGTAAAACGCTTAGCCGAGGCTCTGGAAGCCTCCTCGGGCGTCAAGAGTTAGGAGGAAAGCCTCATGGGAACCGGCTGGAGGTGCGGTGGAAGCTCAGCGGGCCGCGTAAAACGCTTAGCCGGGGTGCTGGAAGTCTCCTCGGGGGTCAAGGGTTAGTAGAAAAAGCACCCCCGAGAACCGGCCGGGTCCTCCACGAACCGTGAAAAAGATGTCGAGTGCCGCTACCTTAAGAGAGTCATAGTTACTCCCGCCGTTTGGCCGAAGGTGTATTTACTCGCCGTGTCCGCTGGAGGGAGGTATTTCCCCGCTCCAACGTCAACGGCGGCTTCCGAACGTCTCCCCGAGCGCTCGGAAGTCCGCGCGGGGGGGAGAAGCGGGCCGTGCGAGGTTCCGGGTGGAGCTGGACCGTCACCGGGTCCGCTCGTCGTGCGCGCCGGCCGCTGGAAGTCGAATAAAGCTCCGCGATCTCATCCGCGGTGCTTGTAAACAGCCGATCCGCTGGGCTGGAGCTATTTTGGGCCACTTGGCGCGCGCACGGTCTCCCGGATGGTGCCGGGTGGAGTGCGTGAGCGCACCGGCCGCTGGAAGTCGCATAAAGCTCCGCGATCTCATCCGCGGAGCTTGTAAAGTGCAGATCCGGTCGGCTAGGAGCTATTTTGGGCCACTTGGCGCGTGCGCACGGCCTCCCGGAGGTGCCGGGTGGAGTGCGCGAGCGCACCGGCCGCTGGAAGTCGGATGAAGCTCCGCGATCTCATCCGCGGAGCTTGTAAAGTGCAGATCCGGTCGGCTAGGAGCTATTTTCGGCCACTTGCGCATGCGCACGGCCTCCCGGAGGTCCCGGGCGGCGTGCGTAAGCCCACCGGCCGCTGGAAGTCGAATAATGCTCCGCGATCTCATCCGCGGTGCTCACAAACAGCCGATCCGGTCGGCTAGGAGCTATTTTCGGCCACTTGCGCATGCGCACGGCCTCCCGGAGGTTCCGGGCGGCGTGCGTAAGCGCACGGGCCGCTGGAAGTCGAATAATGCTCCGCGATCTCATCCGCGGTGCTTACAACTAGCCGATCCGGTCGGCCTGGAGCTATTTTCGGCCACTTGGCCCGCGCGCACGGCCTCCCGGCTGTCCCGGTGGTCCCGGTCGCCTCCGCGGACGGTTAAAAAAAATCTCAAGTGAGCCTACCTTAAGAGAGTGATTGTTACTCCCGCATTTTGGCTACTCAAAGTGCCATCAGACGCGCAGCAACGCGAGTGTGCGCTAAGTGCGAGAGCTGGCGTATTTACCCGCCGTGTCCGCTAGAGGGAGGTAATTCCCCGTTACAAGCTCCGGGAAGATCAGCGGGACGCGGAGAACGCTTAGCCGGGGTGCTGGAAGCCTCGTTCGGCTTAGAAAGTGAGGCGGAAAGCACTCGGGGAACCGGCTGGAGGTGCTCTGGAAGTTCAGCGGGCCGCGCAAAACGCTTAGCCGGGGCTGTGGAAGCCTCCTTCGGCTTAGAAAATGAGGCGGAAAGCCTCATGAGAACCGGCTGGAGGTGCGGTGGGAGCTCAGCGGGCCGCGTAAAACGCTTAGCCGAGGCTCTGGAAGCCTCCTCGGGCGTCAAGAGTGAGGAGGAAAGCACCCGGAGAATGACATTTTGATATGATTTGACTATAAATGCGATCATATGTAGTATATATCATATATTTATCCACGAACCGTTCAAAAAAATCTCAAGTGAGCCTACCTTAAGAGAGTGACAGTTACTCCCGCCGTTTGGCCGCTCAGAGTGCCACCAGACGCGCAGCAACGCGAGTGTGCGCTAAGTGCGAGAGGTGGCGTATTTACCCGCCGTGTCCGCTGGAGGGAGGTAATTCCCCGTTACAAGCTCCGGGAAGATCAGCGGGACGCGGAGAACGCTTAGCCGGGGCTCTGGAAGCCTCGTTCGGCTTATAAAGTGAGGAGGAAAGCACCCGGGGAACCGGCTGGAGGTGCTCTGGAAGTTCAGCGGGCCGCGTAAAACGCTTAGCCGGGGCTCTGGAAGCCTCGTTCGGCTTAAACAGTGAGGAGGAAAGCAGCCGTGGAACCGGCTGGAAGTGCTGTGGAGGCTCGGCGGGCCGCGTAAAATGCTTAACCGGGGCTCTGGAAGCCTCGTTCGGCTTAAGAAGCGAGGAGGAATGCACCATGAAGACCGGCTGGAGGTCTTCTGGAAGCACAGCGGGCCGTGTAAGACGCTTAGCCGGGGTGCTGGAAGCCTGGCCCGGCTGGGAGAGTGAGGAGGAAAGCACCATGAGGACCGTCTGGAGGTCTTCTGGAAGCACAGCGGGCCGTGGAGAACGCTTAGCCGGGGTGCTGGAAGCCTGGGCCAGCTGGGAGAGTGAGGAGGAAAGCACCATGAGGACCGTCTGGAGGTCTTCTGGAAGCACAGCGGGCCGTGGAGAACGCTTAGCCGAGGTGCTGGAAGTCGAGTAAGGCTCTGCCATCTCGTCCAAGGTGCTTATAAAGTGCATGTCCGCTCGGCTGGAGGTATTTCCGGCCACCCGGCGCGTGTGCACGGTCTCTGGGTGGCTCCGGGCCGGCTAGAATTCCGGGCCGCGACTGCCAACTCGCGGGACCCTAAATGGCCCGCGGACCAGCCGGCGGGACCTCGGTGACCACCCATCCGCCTCGCGGTGGTCCCCGGCCGGCTAGAATTCCGGACCGCGATCGCTAACTCGCGGGACCCTAAATGGCCCGCGGACCAGCCGGCGGGACGTCGGTGACCACCCATCCGCCTCGCGGTGGTCCCCGGCCGGCTAGAATTCCGGACCGCGATCGGTAACTCGCGGGACCCTAAATGGCCCGCGGACCAGCCGGCGGGACCTCGGTGACCACCCATCCGCCTCGCGGTGGTCCCCGGCCGGCTAGAATTCCGGACCGCGATCGGTACCTCGCGGGACCCTAAATGGCCCGCGGACCAGCCGGCGGGACGTCGGTGACCACCCATCCGCCTCGCGGTGGTCCCCGGCCGGGTAGAATTCCGGACCGCGATCGGTACCTCGCGGGACCCTAAATGGCCCGCGGACCAGCCGGCGGGACCTCGGTGACCACCCATCCGCCTCGCGGTGGTCCCCGGCCGGCTAGAATTCCGGACCGCGATCGGTACCTCGCGGGACCCTAAATGGCCCGCGGACCAGCCGGCGGGACCTCGGTGAAGACCCATCCGCCTCGCGGTGGTCCCCGGCCGGCTAGAATTCCGGGCCGCGATCGGTACCGCGCGGGACCCTAAATGGCCCGCGGACCAGCCGGCGGGACCTCGGTGACCACCCATCCGCCTTCGCTGGTTCCCAAGTCGGCTAGAATTCCGGACCGCGATCGCTAACTCGCGGGACCCTAAATGGCCCGCGGACCAGCCGGCGGGACGTCGGTGACCACCCATCCGCCTCTCGGTGGTCCCCGGCCGGCTAGAATTCCGGACCGCGATCGGTAACTCGCGGGACCCTAAATGGCCCGCGGACCAGCCGGCGGGACCTCGGTGACCACCCATCCGCCTCGCGGTGGTCCCTGGCCGGCTAGAATTCCGGACCGCGATCGGTAACTCGCGGGACCCTAAATGGCCCGCGGACCAGCCGGCGGGACCTCGGTGACCACCCATCCGCCTTCGCTGGTTCCCAAGTCGGCTAGAATTCCGGACCGCGATCGCTAACTTGCGGGACCCTAAATGGCCCGCGGACCAGCCGGCGGGACCCACTTGACTTCCTATCCGCCTTCGCTGGTTCCCAAGTCGGCTAGAATTCCGGACCGCGATCGCTAACTCGCGGGACCCTAAATGGCCCGCGGACCATCCGGCGGGACCTCGGTGACCACCCATCCGCCTTCGCTGGTTCCCAAGTCGGCTAGAATTCCGGACCGCGATCGCTAACTCGCGGGACCCTAAATGGCCCGCGGACCAGCCGGCGGGACCTCGGTGACCACCCATCCGCCTCGCGGTGGTCCCTGGCCGGCTAGAATTCCGGACCGCGATCGGTAACTCGCGGGACCCTAAATGGCCCGCGGACCAGCCGGCGGGACCTCGGTGACCACCCATCCGCCTTCGCTGGTTCCCAAGTCGGCTAGAATTCCGGACCGCGATCGCTAACTTGCGGGACCCTAAATGGCCCGCGGACCAGCCGGCGGGACCCACTTGACTTCCTATCCGCCTTCGCTGGTTCCCAAGTCGGCTAGAATTCCGGACCGCGATCGCTAACTCGCGGGACCCTAAATGGCCCGCGGACCATCCGGCGGGACCTCGGTGACCACCCATCCGCCTTCGCTGGTTCCCAAGTCGGCTAGAATTCCGGACCGCGATCGCTAACTCGCGGGACCCTAAATGGCCCGCGGACCAGCCGGCGGGACCTCGGTGACCACCCATCCGCCTCGCGGTGGTCCCTGGCCGGCTAGAATTCCGGACCGCGATCGGTAACTCGCGGGACCCTAAATGGCCCGCGGACCAGCCGGCGGGACCTCGGTGACCACCCATCCGCCTTCGCTGGTTCCCAAGTCGGCTAGAATTCCGGACCGCGATCGCTAACTTGCGGGACCCTAAATGGCCCGCGGACCAGCCGGCGGGACCCACTTGACTTCCTATCCGCCTTCGCTGGTTCCCAAGTCGGCTAGAATTCCGGACCGCGATCGCTAACTCGCGGGACCCTAAATGGCCCGCGGACCAGCCGGCGGGACCTCGGTGACCACCCATCCGCCTTCGCTGGTTCCCAAGTCGGCTAGAATTCCGGACCGCGATCGCTAACTTGCGGGACCCTAAATGGCCCGCGGACCAGCCGGCGGGACCCACTTGACTTCCTATCCGCCTTCGCTGGTTCCCAAGTCGGCTAGAATTCCGGACCGCGATCGCTAACTCGCGGGACCCTAAATGGCCCGCGGACCATCCGGCGGGACCTCGGTGACCACCCATCCGCCTTCGCTGGTTCCCAAGTCGGCTAGAATTCCGGACCGCGATCGCTAACTCGCGGGACCCTAAATGGCCCGCGGACCAGCCGGCGGGACCTCGGTGACCACCCATCCGCCTCGCGGTGGTCCCTGGCCGGCTAGAATTCCGGACCGCGATCGGTAACTCGCGGGACCCTAAATGGCCCGCGGACCAGCCGGCGGGACCTCGGTGACCACCCATCCGCCTTCGCTGGTTCCCAAGTCGGCTAGAATTCCGGACCGCGATCGCTAACTTGCGGGACCCTAAATGGCCCGCGGACCAGCCGGCGGGACCCACTTGACTTCCTATCCGCCTTCGCTGGTTCCCAAGTCGGCTAGAATTCCGGACCGCGATCGCTAACTCGCGGGACCCTAAATGGCCCGCGGACCAGCCGGCGGGACCTCGGTGACCACCCATCCGCCTTCGCTGGTTCCCAAGTCGGCTAGAATTCCGGACCGCGATCGCTAACTCGCGGGACCGCAATTGGCCCGCGGACCAGCCGGCGGGACGCGCTTGACTTCCTATCCGCCTTCGCTGGTTCCCAAGTCGGCCACAAATTACGATTATTCGGCCTCTCGCTCTGGAAGTGCCATCGGCACTTGCTCGGAAAAGTGTCCGCCTCTTCTGGTTCCCTAGGTCGGCCGCCAAATGCGAAAATTCGGCCTCTACCCCGTTTGGGTACCAGGGGTAGGGTGCAGTACCAACTTTGGTCTTCAGGTGCGCCAGAGCGCGATGGTTGGTCCCACTAGTCAGCGTACTCATCGACGGTTTACTCCCCTTTCGCAAAATATAGTGGGCACGTATGTGCAGGACTGTTTATTTTTATTTTGAAAAATTTTCTAAGTGCCAGCGGACGCTGGCACACGACGTGTCCGAGCCACGATGGTGCCCAGGCCGGACAGCGACGGCGAAAAAGCCGATTCTGGAAGTTTCGAATATGCCAACGGCAAAAGCGGCGTGATGTGTCCGCCTCGGCTGGTTCTCCGGTCGGCCAGAAAAAGTGAAAATTCGGCCTCTCGCTCTGGAGGTCCGACGAACTTTGGCGAATATTTTCTAAGTGCCAACGGGTGTTACACCGTAATGTGTCCGACGCGGCTGGTTCCTCCGGTCGGCCAGAAAAAGTGAAAATTCGGCCTCTTCGCCTGGAAGTCCGGCCGACTTGGGCGAATATTTTCTAAGTGCCAACGGGTGTTGCGCCGAAATGTGTCCGACTCGGCTGGTTCCCCGAGTCGGCCCGAACGAGCGAAAATTCGGCCTCTTCGCCTGGAAGTCCGACGAACTTTGGCGAATATTTTCTAAGTGCCAACGGGTGTTCGGCCGTAATGTGTCCGACTCGGCTGGTTCCCCGAGTCGGCCCGAACGAGCGAAAATTCGGCCTCTTCGCCTGGAGGTCCAACGAACTTTGGCGAATATTTTCTAAGTGCCAACGGGTGTTACACCGTAATGTGTCCGACTCGGCTGGTTCCTCCGGTCGGCCCGAACGAGCGAAAATTCGGCCTCTTCGCCTGGAAGTCCGGCCGACTTGGGCGAATATTTTCTAAGTGCCAACGGGTGTTACGCCGAAATGTGTCCGACTCGGCTGGTTCCCCGAGTCGGCCCGAACGAGCGAAAATTCAGCCTCTTCGCCTGGAAGTCCGGCCGACTTTGGCGAATATTTTCTAAGTGCCAACGGGTGTTCGGCCGTAATGTGTCCGACTCGGCTGGTTCCCCGAGTCGGCCCGAACGAGTGAAAATTCGGCCTCTTCGCCTGGAAGTCCTGCCAACTTGAGCGAATATTTTCTAAGTGCCATCGGGTCTTGCCCGGAAAAGTGTCCGACTCGGCTGGTTCCCCGAGTCGGCCCGAACGAGCGAAAATTCGGCCTCTTGCTCTGGAAGTCCGACGAACTTTGGCGAATATTTTCTAAGTGCCATCGGGTCTTGCCCGGAAAAGTGTCCGACTCGGCTGGTTCCCCGAGTCGGCCCGAACGAGCGAAAATTCGGCCTCTTGCTCTGGAAGTCCTGCCAACTTGAGCGAATATTTTCTAAGTGCCATCGGGTCTTGCCCGGAAAAGTGTCCGACTCGGCTGGTTCCCCGAGTCGGCCCGAACGAGCGAAAATTCGGCCTCTTGCTCTGGAAGTCCTGCCAACTTGAGCGAATATTTTCTAAGTGCCATCGGGTCTTGCCCGGAAAAGTGTCCGACTCGGCTGGTTCCCCGAGTCGGCCAGAAAAAGTGAAAATTCAGCCTCTTCGCCTGGAAGTCCTGCCAACTTGAGCGAATATTTTCTAAGTGCCATCGGGTCTTGCCCGGAAAAGTGTCCGACTCGGCTGGTTCCCCGAGTCGGCCCGAACGAGCGAAAATTCGGCCTCTTGCTCTGGAAGTCCGACGAACTTTGGCGAATATTTTCTAAGTGCCAACGGGTGTTACGCCGAAATGTGTCCGACTCGGCTGGTTCCCCGAGTCGGCCCGAACGAGCGAAAATTCAGCCTCTTCGCCTGGAAGTCCGGCCGACTTTGGCGAATATTTTCTAAGTGCCAACGGGTGTTCGGCCGTAACGTGTCCGACTCGGCTGGTTCCCCGAGTCGGCCCGAACGAGCGAAAATTCGGCCTCTTGCTCTGGAAGTCCTGCCAACTTGAGCGAATATTTTCTAAGTGCCATCGGGTCTTGCCCGGAAAAGTGTCCGACTCGGCTGGTTCCCCGAGTCGGCCCGAACGAGCGAAAATTCGGCCTCTTGCTCTGGAAGTCCTGCCAACTTGAGCGAATATTTTCTAAGTGCCATCGGGTCTTGCCCGGAAAAGTGTCCGACTCGGCTGGTTCCCCGAGTCGGCCAGAAAAAGTGAAAATTCAGCCTCTTCGCCTGGAAGTCCTGCCAACTTGAGCGAATATTTTCTAAGTGCCATCGGGTCTTGCCCGGAAAAGTGTCCGACTCGGCTGGTTCCCCGAGTCGGCCCGAACGAGCGAAAATTCGGCCTCTTGCTCTGGAAGTCCGACGAACTTTGGCGAATATTTTCTAAGTGCCAACGGGTGTTCGGCCGTAACGTGTCCGACTCGGCTGGTTCCCCGAGTCGGCCCGAACGAGCGAAAATTCGGCCTCTTGCTCTGGAAGTCCTGCCAACTTGAGCGAATATTTTCTAAGTGCCATCGGGTCTTGCCCGGAAAAGTGTCCGACTCGGCTGGTTCCCCGAGTCGGCCAGAAAAAGTGAAAATTCAGCCTCTTCGCCTGGAAGTCCTGCCAACTTGAGCGAATATTTTCTAAGTGCCATCGGGTCTTGCCCGGAAAAGTGTCCGACTCGGCTGGTTCCCTAGTTCGGCCACGGAATGTGAAAATTCGGCCTCTTGCTCTGGAAGTCCTGCCAACTTGAGCGAATATTTTCTAAGTGCCATCGGGTCTTGCCCGGAAAAGTGTCCGACTCGGCTGGTTCCCTAGTTCGGCCACGGAATGTGAAAATTCGGCCTCTTGCTCTGGAAGTCCTGCCAACTTGAGCGAATATTTTCTAAGTGCCATCGGGTCTTGCCCGGAAAAGTGTCCGACTCGGCTGGTTCCCTAGTTCGGCCACATAATGTGAAAATTCGGCCTCTTGCTCTGGAAGTCCTGCCAACTCGAGCGAATATTTTCTAAGTGCCATCGGGTCTTGCCCGGAAAAGTGTCCGACTCGTCCGGTTCCCTAGTTCGGCCACATAATGTGAAAATTCGGCCTCTTGCTCTGGAAGTCCTGCCAACTTGAGCGAATATTTTCTAAGTGCCATCGGGTCTTGCCCGGAAAAGTGTCCGACTCGGCTGGTTCCCTAGTTCGGCCACATAATGTGAAAATTCGGCCTCTTGCTCTGGAAGTCCTGCCAACTTGAGCGAATATTTTCTAAGTGCCATCGGGTCTTGCCCGGAAAAGTGTCCGACTCGTCCGGTTCCCTAGTTCGGCCACATAATGTGAAAATTCGGCCTCTTGCTCTGGAAGTCCTGCCAACTTGAGCGAATATTTTCTAAGTGCCATCGGGTCTTGCCCGGAAAAGTGTCCGACTCGTCCGGTTCCCTAGTTCGGCCACATAATGTGAAAATTCGGCCTCTTGCTCTGGAAGTCCTGCCAACTTGAGCGAATATTTTCTAAGTGCCATCGGGTCTTGGCCGGAAAAGTGTCCGACTCGTCCGGTTCCCTAGTCCGGCCACATAATGTGAAAATTCGGCCTCTTGCTCTGGAAGTCCTGCCAACTTGAGCGAAAATTTTCTAAGTGCCATCGGGTCTCTCCCGGAAAAGTGTCCGACTCGTCCGGTTCCCTAGTTCGGCCACATAATGTGAAAATTCGGCCTCTTGCTATGGAAGTCCGACGAAGTTCGGCGAATATTTTCTAAGTGCCATCGGGTCTCTCCCGGAAAAGTGTCCGCCTCGTCCGGTTCCCTAGTTCGGCCACGGAATGTGAAAATTCGGCCTCTCTGAGGTACCAGGGGTACGCATTTAGGTACCAGGGGTAGTCGCTGAGGTACCAGGGGTATGCATTTAGGTACCAGGGGAGACCACTACGGTCTGTTGGTCCCCCTAGTTAGTGTACTCATCGGTTTACTCCCCTTTCGCAAAATATAGTCGGCACGTATGTGCAGGACTGTTTATTTTTATTTTGAAAAATGTTCTAAGTGCCAACGGAAGCTGGCACACGAACTGTCCGAGCCACGATGGTGCCCAGGCCGGACAGCGACGGCGAAAAAGCCGATGTGTGTTTGATGGAAGTTTCGAATATTTTCAAAGTGCCAACGGCACTTGCGGGGTGATGTGTCCGCCTCGTCTGGTTCCCCAGGTCGGCCAGAAAAAGTGAAAATTCGGCCTCTTCTCCTGGAAGTCCGGCCAAGTTTGGCGAATATTTTCAAAGTGCCAACGGCACTTGCGGGGTGATGTGTCCGCCTCGTCTGGTTCCCCAGGTCGGCCAGAACAAGTGAAAATTCGGCCTCTTCTCCTGGAAGTCCGGCCAAGTTTGGCGAATATTTTCAAAGTGCCAACGGCACTTGCGGGGTGATGTGTCCGCCTCGTCTGGTTCCCCAGGTCGGCCAGAACAAGTGAAAATTCGGCCTCTTCTCCTGGAAGTCTGGCCAAGTTTGGCGAATATTTTCAAAGTGCCAACGTCACTTGCGGGGTGATGTGTCCGCCTCGTCTGGTTCCCCAGGTCGGCCAGAACAAGTGAAAATTCGGCCTCTTCTCCTGGAAGTCTGGCCAAGTTTGGCGAATATTTTCTAAGTGCCAACGACTCAACAGCCGTAAAGTGTCCGCCTCGGCTGGTTCCCCATAACGGCCAGAACAAGTGAAAATTCGGCCTCTTCTCCTGGAAGTCTGGCCAAGTTTGGCGAATATTTTCTAAGTGCCAACGACTCAACAGCCGTAAAGTGTCCGCCTCGGCTGGTTCCCCATAACGGCCAGAACAAGTGAAAATTCGGCCTCTTCTCCTGGAAGTCTGGCCAAGTTTGGCGAATATTTTCTAAGTGCCAACGACTCAACCAGCCTAAAGTGTCCGCCTCGGCTGGTTCCCCATAACGGCCAGAACAAGTGAAAATTCGGCCTCTTCTCCTGGAAGTCTGGCCAAGTTTGGCGAATATTTTCTAAGTGCCAACGACTCAACCAGCCTAAAGTGTCCGCCTCGGCTGGTTCCCCATAACGGCCACCAAAAGTGAAAATTCGGCCTCTTCTCCTGGAAGTCTGGCCAAGTTTGGCGAATATTTTCTGAGTGCCAACGACTCAACCAGCCTAAAGTGTCCGCCTCGGCTGGTTCCCCATAACGGCCACCAAAAGTGAAAATTCGGCCTCTTCTCCTGGAAGTCAAGCCAAGTTTGGCAAATATTTTCTAAGTGCCAACGACTCAACCAGCGCAAAGTGTCCGCCTCGGCTGGTTCCCCATAACGGCCATGAAAAGTGAAAATTCGGCCTCTTCTCCTGGAAGTCAAGCCAAGTTTGGCAAATATTTTCTAAGTGCCAACGACTCAACCAGCGTAAAGTGTCCGCCTCGGCTGGTTCCCCAGGTCGGCCACCAAAAGTGAAAATTCGGCCTCTTCTCCTGGAAGTCTTGCCAAGTTTGGCGAATATTTTCTAAGTGCCAACGACTCAACCAGCGTAAAGTGTCCGCCTCGGCTGGTTCCCCAGGTCGGCCACCAAAAGTGAAAATTCGGCCTCTTCTCCTGGAAGTCAAGCCAAGTTTGGCAAATATTTTCTAAGTGCCAACGACTCAACCAGCGTAAAGTGTCCGCCTCGGCTGGTTCCCCAGGTCGGTCACCAAAAGTGAAAATTCGGCCTCTTCTCCTGGAAGTCTGGCCAAGTTTGGCGAATATTTTCTGAGTGCCAACGACTCAACCAGCCTAAAGTGTCCGCCTCGGCTGGTTCCCCATAACGGCCACCAAAAGTGAAAATTCGGCCTCTTCTCCTGGAAGTCAAGCCAAGTTTGGCAAATATTTTCTAAGTGCCAACGACTCAACCAGCGCAAAGTGTCCGCCTCGGCTGGTTCCCCATAACGGCCACGAAAAGTGAAAATTCGGCCTCTTCTCCTGGAAGTCAAGCCAAGTTTGGCAAATATTTTCTAAGTGCCAACGACTCAACCAGCGTAAAGTGTCCGCCTCGGCTGGTTCCCCAGGTCGGCCACCAAAAGTGAAAATTCGGCCTCTTCTCCTGGAAGTCTTGCCAAGTTTGGCGAATATTTTCTAAGTGCCAACGACTCAACCAGCGTAAAGTGTCCGCCTCGGCTGGTTCCCCAGGTCGGCCACCAAAAGTGAAAATTCGGCCTCTTCTCCTGGAAGTCAAGCCAAGTTTGGCAAATATTTTCTAAGTGCCAACGACTCAACCAGCGTAAAGTGTCCGCCTCGGCTGGTTCCCCAGGTCGGTCACCAAAAGTGAAAATTCGGCCTCTTCTCCTGGAAGTCAAGCCAAGTTTGGCAGATATTTTCTAAGTGCCAACGACTCAACCAGCGTAAAGTGTCCGCCTCGGCTGGTTCCCCAGGTCGGCCACCAAAAGTGAAAATTCGGCCTCTTCTCCTGGAAGTCAAGCCAAGTTTGGCAAATATTTTCTAAGTGCCAACGACTCAACCAGCGTAAAGTGTCCGCCTCGGCTGGTTCCCCATAACGGCCACCAAAAGTGAAAATTCGGCCTCTTCTCCTGGAAGTCAAGCCATGTTTGGCAAATATTTTCTAAGTGCCAACGGCTCTTGAGCCGAAAAGTGTCCGCCTCGGCTGGTTCCCCATAACGGCCACCAAAAGTGAAAATTCGGCCTCTTCTCCTGGAAGTCAAGCCAAGTTTGGCAAATATTTTCTAAGTGCCAACGGCTCTTGAGCCGAAAAGTGTCCGCCTCGGCTGGTTCCCCAGGTCGGCCACCAAAAGTGAAAATTCGGCCTCTTCTCCTGGAAGTCAAGCCAAGTTTGGCAAATATTTTCTAAGTGCCAACGGCTCTTGAGCCGAAAAGTGTCCGCCTCGGCTGGTTCCCGCGGTCGGCCTTCAAAAGCGAAAATTCGGCCTCTTCCCCTGGTAGCCCTGCCAACTTGTGCGAATTTTTTCTAAGTGCCAACGGCTCTTGAGCCGAAAAGTGTCCGCCTCGGCTGGTTCCCTCGGTCGGCCCCAAAAAGCGAAAATTCGGCCTCTCCCTCTTTAGGTACCAGGGGCTGGGGTACCAGGGGGAGGGTGCAGTACCAACTTTGGTCTTCAGGTGCGCCAGAGTACGCTAAATGGTCCCCCTAGTCAGCGTACTCATCAACGATTTACCCCCCTTTCGCAAAATATAGTCAGAACGAGCATGGGGGGCGCATAATTTACCCCACAAAATGAAAGGGCCCGGTGCCGAGCGCTTGGTCATGGCCGCCAGCAGCGCCCCTTGCTCGGTGGGAACACAACACGCAGGGTTGCACAGCACCCTGGAAGGCACAAAGAGAGTGAAAAATTTTCTAAGTGTCACTCTTGACGAAAAATGTCTAAGTGCCTCTCTTGACGAAAAATTTCTAAGTGCCACGCTTGACGAAAAATGTCTAAGTGCCACAGCGCTCGAAAATTTCCTAAGTGCGAGCACGGCTGTGAAATATTCAAAGTACAAGGAACGCTGGCAGAATCTCTCGACGGCCGTCTGCTCCCGGCGGCCGCCGTGAAGTCTCCCCTCCCGGGGACGGCTGTCTGCTCCCGGCAGCCGTCCTTAACCCCCTCCCCACACGTTGGACGAACACCAGCCGAGGGCGAAAGGCTCGCGGTGTGGAAGGATCGTGGCCACGGCTAATCTAGCGATGCCCGCGTTGGACGGTCACACCGCACGACAGAGCGGGGCCTGCATCCGGCGCGAGGCGGCCTTCAGGCACGTGGCTCGAGACGACCTCACCCGCCCTAGCCCGGAGCGGAAAGACTTTGAAATTTTCAAAGTCCAAGGAACACTGGCAGAATGGGAGGACCGGCCGCCTCCTTAAACACAGGCCGGAGAGATGGAGCGGGATCAGCGGCCCGCGCGTTGAGCGAACACCGGCCGAGGGCGAAAGGCTCGCGGTGTGGAAGGATCGTGGCCACGGCTAATCTAGCGATGCCCGCGTTGGACGGTCACACCGCACGACAGAGCGGGGCCTGCATCCGGCGCGAGGCGGCCTTCAGGCACGTGGTTCGAGACGACCTCACCCGCCCTAGCCCGGAGCGGAAAGACTTTGAAATAGTCAAAGTCCAAGGAACACTGGCAGAATCTCTCGACGGCCGTCTGCTCCCGGCGGCCGCCGTGAAGTCTCCCCTCCCGGGGACGGCTGTCTGCTCCCGGCAGCCGTCCATAACCCCCTCCCCACACGTTGGTTGAACATCAGCCGAGGGCGAAAGGCTCGCGGTGTGGAAGGATCGTGGCCACGGCTAATCTAGCGATGCCCGCGTTGGACGGTCACACCGCACGACAGAGCGGGGCCTGCATCCGGCGCGAGGCGGCCTTCAGGCACGTGGTTCGAGACGACCTCACCCGCCCTAGCCCGGAGCGGAAAGACTTTTCAAAGTCCAAGGAACACTGGCAGAATGGGAGGACCGGCCGCCTCCTTAAACACAGGCCGGAGCGACCGAGCGGGATCAGCGGCCCGCGCGCAGGGTCTTCCAAATGTACAAAGTCCTAGGGACAATGGCAGAATCGCTCGACGGCCGTCTGCTCCCGGCGGCCGCGGTGAAGGGACTGTACACCCCACCCGGGGACGGCTGTCTGCTCCCGGCAGCCGTCCTTCCCCCCCACCCCACACGTTGACCGACACCGGCCGAGGGCGAAAGGCTCGCGGTGTGGAAGGATCGTGGCCACGGCTAATCTAGCGATGCCCGCGTTGGACGGTCACACCGCACGACAGAGCGGGGCCTGCATCCGGCGCGAGGCGGCCTTCAGGCACGTGGTTCGAGACGACCTCACCCGCCCTAGCCCGGAGCGAAAAGACTTTGAAATATTCAAAGTCCAAGGAACACTGGCAGAATGGGAGGACCGGCCGCCTCCTTAAACACAGGCCGGAGCGACCGAGCGGGATCAGCGGCCCGCGCGGAGGGTCTTTAAAATGTACAAAGTCCTAGGAACAATGGCAGAATCGCTCGACGGCCGTCTGCTCCCGGCGGCCGCGGTGGAAGGACTGTACACCCCACCCGGGGACGGCTGTCTGCTCCCGGCAGCCGTCCTTCCCCCCAAACCCACACGTTGACCGACACCGGCCGAGGGCGAAAGGCTCGCGGTGTGGAAGGATCGTGGCCACGGCTAATCTAGCGATGCCCGCGTTGGACGGTCACACCGCACGACAGAGCGGGGCCGCATCTGGCGCGAGGCGGCCTTCAGGCACGTGGTTCGAGACGACCTCACCCGCCCTAGCCCGGAGCGGAAAGACTTTGAAATTTTCAAAGTCCAAGGAACACTGGCAGAATGGGAGGACCGGCCGCCTCCTTAAACACAGGCCGGGCGAAAAATATGCGAATGTTGGGTCTCATCCAAGAAAGGGAGTTACCGGCCGCCTCCTTAAACACAGGCCGGGCGAAAAATATGCGAATGGTCCATCCAAGGAAGGAGGACCGGCCGCCTCCTTAAACACAGGCCGGGCGAAAAATATGCGAATGGTCCATCCAAGGAAGGAGGAGCGGCCGCCTCCTTAAACACAGGCCGGAGAGATGGAGCGGGATCAGCGGCCCGCGAACTGAGCGACCACCGGCCGAGGGCGAAAGGCTCGCGGTGTGGAAGGATCGTGGCCACGGCTAATCTAGCGATGCCCGCGTTGGACGGTCACACCGCACGACAGAGCGGGGCCTGCATCCGGCGCGAGGCGGCCTTCAGGCACGTGGTTCGAGACGACTTCACCCGCCCTAGCCCGGAGCTGAAACTCTGCGAATGTTAAC
>NW_028284209.1:10000-30000 GCF_059516105.1 Syngnathus floridae | reverse complement strand
CACGTGCCTGAAGGCCGCCTCGCGCCGGATGCAGGCCCCGCTCTGTCGTGCGGTGTGACCGTCCAACGCGGGCATCGCTAGATTAGCCGTGGCCACGATCCTTCCACACCGCGAGCCTTTCGCCCTCGGCCGGTGTCGGTCAACGTGTGGGGTGGGGGGGAAGGACGGCTGCCGGGAGCAGACAGCCGTCCCCGGGTGGGGTGTACAGTCCCTTCACCGCGGCCGCCGGGAGCAGACGGCCGTCGAGCGATTCTGCCATTGTCCCTAGGACTTTGTACATTTCAAAGACCCTGCGCGCGGGCCGCTGATCCCGCTCGGTCGCTCCGGCCTGTGTTTAAGGAGGCGGCCGGTCCTCCCATTCTGCCAGTGTTCCTTGGACTTTGAAAAGTCTTTCCGCTCCGGGCTAGGGCGGGTGAGGTCGTCTCGAACCACGTGCCTGAAGGCCGCCTCGCGCCGGATGCAGGCCCCGCTCTGTCGTGCGGTGTGACCGTCCAACGCGGGCATCGCTAGATTAGCCGTGGCCACGATCCTTCCACACCGCGAGCCTTTCGCCCTCGGCTGATGTTCAACCAACGTGTGGGGAGGGGGTTATGGACGGCTGCCGGGAGCAGACAGCCGTCCCCGGGAGGGGAGACTTCACGGCGGCCGCCGGGAGCAGACGGCCGTCGAGAGATTCTGCCAGTGTTCCTTGGACTTTGACTATTTCAAAGTCTTTCCGCTCCGGGCTAGGGCGGGTGAGGTCGTCTCGAACCACGTGCCTGAAGGCCGCCTCGCGCCGGATGCAGGCCCCGCTCTGTCGTGCGGTGTGACCGTCCGACGCGGGCATCGCTAGATTAGCCGTGGCCACGATCCTTCCACACCGCGAGCCTTTCGCCCTCGGCCGGTGTTCGCTCAACGCGCGGGCCGCTGATCCCGCTCCATCTCTCCGGCCTGTGTTTAAGGAGGCGGCCGGTCCTCCCATTCTGCCAGTGTTCCTTGGACTTTGAAAATTTCAAAGTCTTTCCGCTCCGGGCTAGGGCGGGTGAGGTCGTCTCGAGCCACGTGCCTGAAGGCCGCCTCGCGCCGGATGCAGGCCCCGCTCTGTCGTGCGGTGTGACCGTCCAACGCGGGCATCGCTAGATTAGCCGTGGCCACGATCCTTCCACACCGCGAGCCTTTCGCCCTCGGCTGGTGTTCGTCCAACGTGTGGGGAGGGGGTTAAGGACGGCTGCCGGGAGCAGACAGCCGTCCCCGGGAGGGGAGACTTCACGGCGGCCGCCGGGAGCAGACGGCCGTCGAGAGATTCTGCCAGCGTTCCTTGTACTTTGAATATTTCACAGCCGTGCTCGCACTTAGGAAATTTTCGAGCGCTGTGGCACTTAGACATTTTTCGTCAAGCGTGGCACTTAGAAATTTTTCGTCAAGAGAGGCACTTAGACATTTTTCGTCAAGAGTGACACTTAGAAAATTTTTCACTCTCTTTGTGCCTTCCAGGGTGCTGTGCAACCCTGCGTGTTGTGTTCCCACCGAGCAAGGGGCGCTGCTGGCGGCCATGACCAAGCGCTCGGCACCGGGCCCTTTCATTTTGTGGGGTAAATTATGCGCCCCCCATGCTCGTTCTGACTATATTTTGCGAAAGGGGGGTAAATCGTTGATGAGTACGCTGACTAGGGGGACCATTTAGCGTACTCTGGCGCACCTGAAGACCAAAGTTGGTACTGCACCCTCCCCCTGGTACCCCAGCCCCTGGTACCTAAAGAGGGAGAGGCCGAATTTTCGCTTTTTGGGGCCGACCGAGGGAACCAGCCGAGGCGGACACTTTTCGGCTCAAGAGCCGTTGGCACTTAGAAAAAATTCGCACAAGTTGGCAGGGCTACCAGGGGAAGAGGCCGAATTTTCGCTTTTGAAGGCCGACCGCGGGAACCAGCCGAGGCGGACACTTTTCGGCTCAAGAGCCGTTGGCACTTAGAAAATATTTGCCAAACTTGGCTTGACTTCCAGGAGAAGAGGCCGAATTTTCACTTTTGGTGGCCGACCTGGGGAACCAGCCGAGGCGGACACTTTTCGGCTCAAGAGCCGTTGGCACTTAGAAAATATTTGCCAAACTTGGCTTGACTTCCAGGAGAAGAGGCCGAATTTTCACTTTTGGTGGCCGTTATGGGGAACCAGCCGAGGCGGACACTTTTCGGCTCAAGAGCCGTTGGCACTTAGAAAATATTTGCCAAACATGGCTTGACTTCCAGGAGAAGAGGCCGAATTTTCACTTTTGGTGGCCGTTATGGGGAACCAGCCGAGGCGGACACTTTACGCTGGTTGAGTCGTTGGCACTTAGAAAATATTTGCCAAACTTGGCTTGACTTCCAGGAGAAGAGGCCGAATTTTCACTTTTGGTGGCCGACCTGGGGAACCAGCCGAGGCGGACACTTTACGCTGGTTGAGTCGTTGGCACTTAGAAAATATCTGCCAAACTTGGCTTGACTTCCAGGAGAAGAGGCCGAATTTTCACTTTTGGTGACCGACCTGGGGAACCAGCCGAGGCGGACACTTTACGCTGGTTGAGTCGTTGGCACTTAGAAAATATTTGCCAAACTTGGCTTGACTTCCAGGAGAAGAGGCCGAATTTTCACTTTTGGTGGCCGACCTGGGGAACCAGCCGAGGCGGACACTTTACGCTGGTTGAGTCGTTGGCACTTAGAAAATATTCGCCAAACTTGGCAAGACTTCCAGGAGAAGAGGCCGAATTTTCACTTTTGGTGGCCGACCTGGGGAACCAGCCGAGGCGGACACTTTACGCTGGTTGAGTCGTTGGCACTTAGAAAATATTTGCCAAACTTGGCTTGACTTCCAGGAGAAGAGGCCGAATTTTCACTTTTCATGGCCGTTATGGGGAACCAGCCGAGGCGGACACTTTGCGCTGGTTGAGTCGTTGGCACTTAGAAAATATTTGCCAAACTTGGCTTGACTTCCAGGAGAAGAGGCCGAATTTTCACTTTTGGTGGCCGTTATGGGGAACCAGCCGAGGCGGACACTTTAGGCTGGTTGAGTCGTTGGCACTCAGAAAATATTCGCCAAACTTGGCCAGACTTCCAGGAGAAGAGGCCGAATTTTCACTTTTGGTGACCGACCTGGGGAACCAGCCGAGGCGGACACTTTACGCTGGTTGAGTCGTTGGCACTTAGAAAATATTTGCCAAACTTGGCTTGACTTCCAGGAGAAGAGGCCGAATTTTCACTTTTGGTGGCCGACCTGGGGAACCAGCCGAGGCGGACACTTTACGCTGGTTGAGTCGTTGGCACTTAGAAAATATTCGCCAAACTTGGCAAGACTTCCAGGAGAAGAGGCCGAATTTTCACTTTTGGTGGCCGACCTGGGGAACCAGCCGAGGCGGACACTTTACGCTGGTTGAGTCGTTGGCACTTAGAAAATATTTGCCAAACTTGGCTTGACTTCCAGGAGAAGAGGCCGAATTTTCACTTTTCATGGCCGTTATGGGGAACCAGCCGAGGCGGACACTTTGCGCTGGTTGAGTCGTTGGCACTTAGAAAATATTTGCCAAACTTGGCTTGACTTCCAGGAGAAGAGGCCGAATTTTCACTTTTGGTGGCCGTTATGGGGAACCAGCCGAGGCGGACACTTTAGGCTGGTTGAGTCGTTGGCACTCAGAAAATATTCGCCAAACTTGGCCAGACTTCCAGGAGAAGAGGCCGAATTTTCACTTGTGGTACCCGACCTGGGGAACCAGCCGAGGCGGACACTTTAGGCTGGTTGAGTCGTTGGCACTTAGAAAATATTCGCCAAACTTGGCCAGACTTCCAGGAGAAGAGGCCGAATTTTCACTTGTTCTGGCCGTTATGGGGAACCAGCCGAGGCGGACACTTTACGCTGGTTGAGTCGTTGGCACTTAGAAAATATTCGCCAAACTTGGCCAGACTTCCAGGAGAAGAGGCCGAATTTTCACTTGTTCTGGCCGTTATGGGGAACCAGCCGAGGCGGACACTTTACGGCTGTTGAGTCGTTGGCACTTAGAAAATATTCGCCAAACTTGGCCAGACTTCCAGGAGAAGAGGCCGAATTTTCACTTGTTCTGGCCGACCTGGGGAACCAGACGAGGCGGACACATCACCCCGCAAGTGACGTTGGCACTTTGAAAATATTCGCCAAACTTGGCCAGACTTCCAGGAGAAGAGGCCGAATTTTCACTTGTTCTGGCCGACCTGGGGAACCAGACGAGGCGGACACATCACCCCGCAAGTGCCGTTGGCACTTTGAAAATATTCGCCAAACTTGGCCAGACTTCCAGGAGAAGAGGCCGAATTTTCACTTGTTCTGGCCGACCTGGGGAACCAGACGAGGCGGACACATCACCCCGCAAGTGCCGTTGGCACTTAGAAAATATTCGCCAAACTTGGCCGGACTTCCAGGAGAAGAGGCCGAATTTTCACTTTTTCTGGCCGACCTGGGGAACCAGACGAGGCGGACACATCACCCCGCAAGTGCCGTTGGCACTTTGAAAATATTCGAAACTTCCATCAAACACACATCGGCTTTTTCGCCGTCGCTGTCCGGCCTGGGCACCATCGTGGCTCGGACAGTTCGTGTGCCAGCTTCCGTTGGCACTTAGAACATTTTTCAAAATAAAAATAAACAGTCCTGCACATACGTGCCGACTATATTTTGCGAAAGGGGAGTAAACCGATGAGTACACTAACTAGGGGGACCAACAGACCGTAGTGGTCTCCCCTGGTACCTAAATGCATACCCCTGGTACCTCAGCGACTACCCCTGGTACCTAAATGCGTTCCCCTGGTACCTCAGAGAGGCCGAATTATTACATTCCGTGGCCGAACTAGGGAACCGGACGAGGCGGACACTTTTCCGGGAGAGACCCGATGGCACTTAGAAAATATTCGCCAAAGTTCGTCGGACTTCCA
This sequence comes from Syngnathus floridae, assembly GCF_059516105.1. Lineage (NCBI taxonomy): Eukaryota > Metazoa > Chordata > Actinopteri > Syngnathiformes > Syngnathidae > Syngnathus > Syngnathus floridae. Next base: position 25,090 of record NW_028284209.1, on the reverse strand, counting down.
GAGCAAGAGGCCGAATTTTCACATTATGTGGCCGAACTAGGGAACCGGACGAGGCGGACACTTTTCCGGGAGAGACCCGATGGCACTTAGAAAATATTCGCTCAAGTTGGCAGGACTTCCAGAGCAAGAGGCCGAATTTTCACATTATGTGGCCGAACTAGGGAACCGGCCGAGTCGGACACTTTTCCGGGAGAGACCCGATGGCACTTAGAAAATATTCGCTCAAGTTGGCAGGACTTCCAGAGCAAGAGGCCGAATTTTCACATTATGTGGCCGAACTAGGGAACCGGACGAGTCGGACACTTTTCCGGGAGAGACCCGATGGCACTTAGAAAATATTCGCTCAAGTTGGCAGGACTTCCAGAGCAAGAGGCCGAATTTTCACTTTTTCTGGCCGACTCGGGGAACCAGCCGAGTCGGACACTTTTCCGGGCAAGACCCGATGGCACTTAGAAAATATTCGCTCAAGTTGGCAGGACTTCCAGGCGAAGAGGCCGAATTTTCACTTTTTCTGGCCGACTCGGGGAACCAGCCGAGTCGGACACTTTTCCGGGCAAGACCCGATGGCACTTAGAAAATATTCGCTCAAGTTGGCAGGACTTCCAGAGCAAGAGGCCGAATTTTCACATTATGTGGCCGAACTAGGGAACCAGCCGAGTCGGACACTTTTCCGGGCAAGACCCGATGGCACTTAGAAAATATTCGCTCAAGTTGGCAGGACTTCCAGAGCAAGAGGCCGAATTTTCACATTCCGTGGCCGAACTAGGGAACCGGACGAGGCGGACACTTTTCCGGGAGAGACCCGATGGCACTTAGAAAATATTCGCTCAAGTTGGCAGGACTTCCAGAGCAAGAGGCCGAATTTTCGCTCGTTCTGGCCGACTCGGGGAACCAGCCGAGTCGGACACTTTTCCGGGCAAGACCCGATGGCACTTAGAAAATATTCGCTCAAGTTGGCAGGACTTCCAGGCGAAGAGGCTGAATTTTCACTTTTTCTGGCCGACTCGGGGAACCAGCCGAGTCGGACACTTTTCCGGGCAAGACCCGATGGCACTTAGAAAATATTCGCTCAAGTTGGCAGGACTTCCAGAGCAAGAGGCCGAATTTTCGCTCGTTCGGGCCGACTCGGGGAACCAGCCGAGTCGGACACTTTTCCGGGCAAGACCCGATGGCACTTAGAAAATATTCGCTCAAGTTGGCAGGACTTCCAGGCGAAGAGGCTGAATTTTCACTTTTTCTGGCCGACTCGGGGAACCAGCCGAGTCGGACACTTTTCCGGGCAAGACCCGATGGCACTTAGAAAATATTCGCTCAAGTTGGCAGGACTTCCAGAGCAAGAGGCCGAATTTTCGCTCGTTCGGGCCGACTCGGGGAACCAGCCGAGTCGGACACTTTTCCGGGCAAGACCCGATGGCACTTAGAAAATATTCGCTCAAGTTGGCAGGACTTCCAGAGCAAGAGGCCGAATTTTCACATTATGTGGCCGAACTAGGGAACCAGCCGAGTCGGACACTTTTCCGGGCAAGACCCGATGGCACTTAGAAAATATTCGCTCAAGTTGGCAGGACTTCCAGAGCAAGAGGCCGAATTTTCGCTCGTTCGGGCCGACTCGGGGAACCAGACGAGTCGGACACTTTTCCGGGCAAGACCCGATGGCACTTAGAAAATATTCGCTCAAGTTGGCAGGACTTCCAGAGCAAGAGGCCGAATTTTCACATTATGTGGCCGAACTAGGGAACCGGACGGGTCGGACACTTTTCCGGGCAAGAGCCGATGGCACTTAGAAAATATTCGCTCAAGTTGGCAGGACTTCCAGAGCAAGAGGCCGAATTTTCGCTCGTTCGGAGCCGACTCGGGGAACCAGCCGAGTCGGACACTTTTCCGGGCAAGACCCGATGGCACTTAGAAAATATTCGCTCAAGTTGGCAGGACTTCCAGAGCAAGAGGCCGAATTTTCGCTCGTTCGGGCCGACTCGGGGAACCAGCCGAGTCGGACACTTTTCCGGGCAAGACCCGATGGCACTTAGAAAATATTCGCTCAAGTTGGCAGGACTTCCAGAGCAAGAGGCCGAATTTTCGCTCGTTCGGGCCGACTCGGGGAACCAGCCGAGTCGGACACTTTTCCGGGCAAGACCCGATGGCACTTAGAAAATATTCGCTCAAGTTGGCAGGACTTCCAGGCGAAGAGGCCGAATTTTCGCTCGTTCGGGCCGACTCGGGGAACCAGCCGAGTCGGACACTTTTCCGGGCAAGACCCGATGGCACTTAGAAAATATTCGCTCAAGTTGGCAGGACTTCCAGAGCGAGAGGCCGAATTTTCGCTCGTTCGGGACGACTCGGGGAACCAGCCGAGTCGGACACTTTTCCGGGCAAGACCCGATGGCACTTAGAAAATATTCGCTCAAGTTGGCAGGACTTCCAGAGCAAGAGGCCGAATTTTCGCTCGTTCGGGCCGACTCGGGGAACCAGCCGAGTCGGACACTTTTCCGGGCAAGACCCGATGGCACTTAGAAAATATTCGCTCAAGTTGGCAGGACTTCCAGGCGAAGAGGCCGAATTTTCGCTCGTTCGGGCCGACTCGGGGAACCAGCCGAGTCGGACACTTTTCCGGGCAAGACCCGATGGCACTTAGAAAATATTCGCTCAAGTTGGCAGGACTTCCAGAGCGAGAGGCCGAATTTTCGCTCGTTCGGGACGACTCGGGGAACCAGCCGAGTCGGACACTTTTCCGGGCAAGACCCGATGGCACTTAGAAAATATTCGCTCAAGTTGGCAGGACTTCCAGAGCAAGAGGCCGAATTTTCACATTATGTGGCCGAACTAGGGAACCAGCCGAGTCGGACACTTTTCCGGGCAAGACCCGATGGCACTTAGAAAATATTCGCTCAAGTTGGCAGGACTTCCAGAGCAAGAGGCCGAATTTTCGCTCGTTCGGGCCGACTCGGGGAACCAGCCGAGTCGGACACTTTTCCGGGCAAGACCCGATGGCACTTAGAAAATATTCGCTCAAGTTGGCAGGACTTCCAGAGCAAGAGGCCGAATTTTCGCTCGTTCGGGCCGACTCGGGGAACCAGCCGAGTCGGACACTTTTCCGGGCAAGACCCGATGGCACTTAGAAAATATTCGCTCAAGTTGGCAGGACTTCCAGAGCAAGAGGCCGAATTTTCACATTATGTGGCCGAACTAGGGAACCGGCCGAGTCGGACACTTTTCCGGGCAAGACCCGATGGCACTTAGAAAATATTCGCTCAAGTTGGCAGGACTTCCAGAGCAAGAGGCCGAATTTTCGCTCGTTCGGGCCGACTCGGGGAACCAGCCGAGTCGGACACTTTTCCGGGCAAGACCCGATGGCACTTAGAAAATATTCGCTCAAGTTGGCAGGACTTCCAGAGCAAGAGGCCGAATTTTCACATTCCGTGGCCGACTCGGGGAACCAGCCGAGTCGGACACTTTTCCGGGCAAGACCCGATGGCACTTAGAAAATATTCGCTCAAGTTGGCAGGACTTCCAGAGCAAGAGGCCGAATTTTCGCTCGTTCGGGCCGACTCGGGGAACCAGCCGAGTCGGACACTTTTCCGGGCAAGACCCGATGGCACTTAGAAAATATTCGCTCAAGTTGGCAGGACTTCCAGAGCAAGAGGCCGAATTTTCACATTATGTGGCCGAACTAGGGAACCGGACGGGTCGGACACTTTTCCGGGCAAGAGCCGATGGCACTTAGAAAATATTCGCTCAAGTTGGCAGGACTTCCAGAGCAAGAGGCCGAATTTTCGCTCGTTCGGGCCGACTCGGGGAACCAGCCGAGTCGGACACTTTTCCGGGCAAGACCCGATGGCACTTAGAAAATATTCGCTCAAGTTGGCAGGACTTCCAGAGCAAGAGGCCGAATTTTCGCTCGTTCGGGCCGACTCGGGGAACCAGCCGAGTCGGACACTTTTCCGGGCAAGACCCGATGGCACTTAGAAAATATTCGCTCAAGTTGGCAGGACTTCCAGAGCAAGAGGCCGAATTTTCACTCGTTCGGGCCGACTCGGGGAACCAGCCGAGTCGGACACGTTACGGCCGAACACCCGTTGGCACTTAGAAAATATTCGCCAAAGTTCGTCGGACTTCCAGAGCAAGAGGCCGAATTTTCGCTCGTTCGGGCCGACTCGGGGAACCAGCCGAGTCGGACACTTTTCCGGGCAAGCCCCGATGGCACTTAGAAAATATTCGCTCAAGTTGGCAGGACTTCCAGAGCAAGAGGCCGAATTTTCGCTCGTTCGGGCCGACTCGGGGAACCAGCCGAGTCGGACACTTTTCCGGGCAAGACCCGATGGCACTTAGAAAATATTCGCTCAAGTTGGCAGGACTTCCAGAGCAAGAGGCCGAATTTTCGCTCGTTCGGGCCGACTCGGGGAACCAGCCGAGTCGGACACTTTTCCGGGCAAGACCCGATGGCACTTAGAAAATATTCGCTCAAGTTGGCAGGACTTCCAGGCGAAGAGGCCGAATTTTCGCTCGTTCGGGCCGACTCGGGGAACCAGCCGAGTCGGACACTTTTCCGGGCAAGACCCGATGGCACTTAGAAAATATTCGCTCAAGTTGGCAGGACTTCCAGAGCAAGAGGCCGAATTTTCACTCGTTCGGGCCGACTCGGGGAACCAGCCGAGTCGGACACGTTACGGCCGAACACCCGTTGGCACTTAGAAAATATTCGCCAAAGTTCGTCGGACTTCCAGAGCAAGAGGCCGAATTTTCGCTCGTTCGGGCCGACTCGGGGAACCAGCCGAGTCGGACACTTTTCCGGGCAAGCCCCGATGGCACTTAGAAAATATTCGCTCAAGTTGGCAGGACTTCCAGAGCAAGAGGCCGAATTTTCGCTCGTTCGGGCCGACTCGGGGAACCAGCCGAGTCGGACACTTTTCCGGGCAAGACCCGATGGCACTTAGAAAATATTCGCTCAAGTTGGCGGGACTTCCAGAGCGAGAGGCCGAATTTTCGCTCGTTCGGGCCGACTCGGGGAACCAGCCGAGTCGGACACTTTTCCGGGCAAGACCCGATGGCACTTAGAAAATATTCGCTCAAGTTGGCAGGACTTCCAGAGCAAGAGGCCGAATTTTCGCTCGTTCGGGCCGACTCGGGGAACCAGCCGAGTCGGACACGTTACGGCCGAACAGCCGTTGGCACTTTGAAAATATTCGCTCAAGTTGGCAGGACTTCCAGAGCAAGAGGCCGAATTTTCACTCGTTCGGGCCGACTCGGGGAACCAGCCGAGTCGGACACGTTACGGCCGAACAGCCGTTGGCACTTTGAAAATATTCGCTCAAGTTGGCAGGACTTCCAGAGCAAGAGGCCGAATTTTCACTCGTTCGGGCCGACTCGGGGAACCAGCCGAGTCGGACACGTTACGGCCGAACACCCGTTGGCACTTAGAAAATATTCGCTCAAGTTGGCAGATCTTCCAGAGCAAGAGGCCGAATTTTCGCTCGTTCGGGCCGACCGGAGGAACCAGCCGAGTCGGACACATTACGGTGTAACACCCGTTGGCACTTAGAAAATATTCGCCAAAGTTCGTTGGACCTCCAGGCGAAGAGGCCGAATTTTCGCTCCTTCGGGCCGACTCGGGGAACCAGCCGAGTCGGACACATTACGGCCGAACACCCGTTGGCACTTAGAAAATATTCGCCCAAGTCGGCCGGACTTCCAGGCGAAGAGGCCGAATTTTCGCTCGTTCGGGCCGACCGGAGGAACCAGCCGAGTCGGACACATTACGGTGTAACACCCGTTGGCACTTAGAAAATATTCGCCAAAGTTCGTCGGACCTCCAGAGCAAGAGGCCGAATTTTCACTTTTTCTGGCCGACCGGAGGAACCAGCCGCGTCGGACACATTACGGTGTAACACCCGTTGGCACTTAGAAAATATTCGCCAAAGTTCGTCGGACCTCCAGAGCGAGAGGCCGAATTTTCACTTTTTCTGGCCGACCGGAGAACCAGCCGAGGCGGACACATCGCGCCGCTTTTGCCGTTGGCATATTCGAAACTTCCAGAATCGGCTTTTTCGCCGTCGCTGTCCGGCCTGGGCACCATCGTGGCTCGGACACGTCGTGTGCCAGCGTCCGCTGGCACTTAGAAAATTTTTCAAAATAAAAATAAACAGTCCTGCACATACGTGCCCACTATATTTTGCGAAAGGGGAGTAAACCGTCGATGAGTACGCTGACTAGTGGGACCAACCATCGCGCTCTGGCGCACCTGAAGACCAAAGTTGGTACTGCACCCTACCCCTGGTACCCAAACGGGGTAGAGGCCGATTTTTCGCTTTTGGCGGCCGACCTAGGGAACCAGAAGAGGCGGACACTTTTCCGAGCAAGTGCCGATGGCACTTCCAGAGCGAGAGGCCGAATAATCGTAATTTGTGGCCGACTTGGGAACCAGCGAATGCGGATAGGAAGTGGAGCGGGTCCCGCCGGCTGGTCCGCGGGCCAATTGCGGTCCCGCGAGTTAGCGATCGCGGTCCGGAATTCTAGCCGACTTGGGAACCAGCGAAGGCGGATAGGAAGTCAAGCGGGTCCCGCTGGCTGGTCCGCGGGCCATTTAGGGTCCCGCGAGTTAGCGATCGCGGTCCGGAATTCTAGCCGACTTGGGAACCAGCGAAGGCGGATAGGAAGTGGAGCGGGTCCCGCCGGCTGGTCCGCGGGCCAATTGCGGTCCCGCGAGTTAGCGATCGCGGTCCGGAATTCTAGCCGACTTGGGAACCAGCGAAGGCGGATAGGAAGTCAAGCGGGTCCCGCTGGCTGGTCCGCGGGCCATTTAGGGTCCCGCGAGTTAGCGATCGCGGTCCGGAATTCTAGCCGACTTGGGAACCAGCGAAGGCGGATGGGAAGTCAAGTGGGTCCCGCCGGCTGGTCCGCGGGCCAATTGCGGTCCCGCGAGTTAGCGATCGCGGTCCGGAATTCTAGCCGACTTGGGAACCAGCGAAGGCGGATGGGTGGTCACCGAGGTCCCGCCGGCTGGTCCGCGGGCCATTTAGGGTCCCGCGAGTTACCGGTCGCGGCCCGGAATTCTAGCCGACTTGGGAACCAGCGAAGGCGGATAGGAAGTCAAGTGGGTCCCGCCGGCTGGTCCGCGGGCCATTTAGGGTCCCGCGAGTTAGCGATCGCGGTCCGGAATTCTAGCCGACTTGGGAACCAGCGAAGGCGGATGGGTGGTCACCGAGGTCCCGCCGGCTGGTCCGCGGGCCATTTAGGGTCCCGCGAGTTACCGATCGCGGTCCGGAATTCTAGCCGGCCAGGGACCACCGCAAGGCGGATGGGTGGTCACCGAGGTCCCGCCGGCTGGTCCGCGGGCCATTTAGGGTCCCGCGAGTTACCGATCGCGGTCCGGAATTCTAGCCGGCCGGGGACCACCGCGAGGCGGATGGGTCTTCACCGAGGTCCCGCCGGCTGGTCCGCGGGCCATTTAGGGTCCCGCGAGTTACCGATCGCGGCCCGGAATTCTAGCCGGCCGGGGACCACCGCGAGGCGGATGGGTCTTCACCGAGGTCCCGCCGGCTGGTCCGCGGGCCATTTAGGGTCCCGCGAGGTACCGATCGCGGTCCGGAATTCTACCCGGCCGGGGACCACCGCGAGGCGGATGGGTCTTCACCGAGGTCCCGCCGGCTGGTCCGCGGGCCATTTAGGGTCCCGCGAGGTACCGATCGCGGTCCGGAATTCTACCCGGCCGGGGACCACCGCGAGGCGGATGGGTCTTCACCGAGGTCCCGCCGGCTGGTCCGCGGGCCATTTAGGGTCCCGCGAATTAGCGATCGCGGTCCGGAATTCTAGCCGGCCAGGGACCACCGCGAGGCGGATGGGTGGTCACCGAGGTCCCGCCGGATGGTCCGCGGGCCATTTAGGGTCCCGCGAATTACCGATCGCGGTCCGGAATTCTAGCCGGCCAGGGACCACCGCGAGGCGGATGGGTGGTCACCGAGGTCCCGCCGGCTGGTCCGCGGGCCATTTAGGGTCCCGCGAGTTTGCGATCGCGGTCCGGAATTCTAGCCGGCCAGGGACCACCGCGAGGCGGATGGGTGGTCACCGAGGTCCCGCCGGCTGGTCCGCGGGCCATTTAGGGTCCCGCGAATTAGCGATCGCGGTCCGGAATTCTAGCCGGCCGGGGACCACCGCGAGGCGGATGGGTGGTCACCGACGTCCCGCCGGCTGGTCCGCGGGCCATTTAGGGTCCCGCGAGTTAGCGATCGCGGTCCGGAATTCTAGCCGGCCCGGAGCCACCCAGAGGCCGTGCACACGCGCCGGGTGGCCGGAAATACCTCCAGCCGAGCGGACATGCACTTTATAAGCACCTTGGACGAGATGGCTGAGCCTTACTCGACTTCCAGCACTTCTAAGCGTTCTCCACGGCCCGCTGTGCTTCCAGAAGACCTCCAGCCGGTCCTCATGGTGCTTTCCTCCTCACTCTCCCAGCCGAACGAGGCTTCCAGAGCCCCGGTTAAGCATTTTACGCGGCCCGCCGAGCCTCCACAGCACTTCCAGCCGGTTCTCCGGCTGCTTTCCTCCTCACTCTATAAGTCGACCCAGGCTTCCAGCACCCCGGCTAAACGTTTTACGCGGCCCGCTGAGCTTCCAGAGCACCGGCTAAGCGTTTTACGCGGCCCGCTGAGCTTCCACAGCACCTCCAGCCGGATCTCCGGGTGCTCCCATCCTCACTGTTTAAGCCGAACGAGGCTTCCAGAGCCCCGGCTAAGCGTTTTACGCGGCCCGCTGAGCTTCCGGAGCACCTCCAGCCGGTTCCACGGGTGCTTTCCTCCTCATTCTTGACGCCCGAGGAGGCTTCCAGCACTCCGGCTAAGCGTTTTACGCGGCCCGCTGAGCTTCCAGAGCACCTCCAGCCGGTTCCACGGCTGCTTTCCTCCTCACTTAATAAGCCGCCCGAGGCTTCCAGAGCCCCGGCTAAACGTTTTGCGCGGCCCGCTGAACTTCCAGAGCACCTCCAGCCGGTTCCCCGGCTGCTTTCCTCCTCACTTTCTAAGCCGCCCGAGGCTTCCAGAGCCCCGGCAAAGCGTTCTCCGCGTCCCGGTGATCTTCCCGGAGGTCGTAACGGGGAATTACCTCCCTCTAGCGGACACGGCGGGTAAATACGCCAGCTCTCGCACTTAGCGCACACTCGCGTTGCTGCGCGTCTGATGGCACTTTGAGTAGCCAAAATGCGGGAGTAACTGTCACTCTCTTAAGGTAGGCTCACTTGAGATTTTTTTGAACGGTTCGTGGATAAATATATGATATATACTACATATGATCGCATTTATAGTCAAATCATATCAAAATGTCATTCTCCGGGTGCTTTCCTCCTCACTCTTGACGCCCGAGGAGGCTTCCAGAGCCTCGGCTAAGCGTTTTACGCGGCCCGCTGAGCTCCCACCGCACCTCCAGCCGGTTCTCATGAGGCTTTCCGCCTCATTTTCTAAGCCGAAGGAGGCTTCCACAGCCCCGGCTAAGCGTTTTGCGCGGCCCGCTGAACTTCCAGAGCACCTCCAGCCGGTTCCCCGAGTGCTTTCCGCCTCACTTTCTAAGCCGCCCGAGGCTTCCAGAGCCCCGGCTAAGCGTTCTCCGCGTCCCGCTGATCTTCCCGGAGCTTGTAACGGGGAAATACCTCCCTCTAGCGGACACGGCGGGTAAATACGCCAGCTCTCGCACTTAGCGCACACTCGCGTTGCTGCGCGTCCGGTGGCACTTTGAGCGGCCAAACGGCGGGAGTAACTGTCACTCTCTTAAGGTAGGCTCACCTGAGATTTTTTTTAACCGTCCGCGGAGGCGACCGGGACCACCGGGACAGCCGGGAGGCCGTGCGCGCGGGCCAAGTGGCCGAAAATAGCTCCAGCCCAGCGGATCTGCACTTTACAAGCTCCGCGGATGAGATCGCGGAGCATTATTCGACTTCCAGCGGCCGGTGCGCTTACGCACGCCGCCCGGAACCTCCGGGAGGCCGTGCGCATGCGCAAGTGGCCGAAAATAGCTCCTAGCCGACCGGATCTGCACTTTACAAGCTCCGCGGATGAGATCGCGGAGCTTTATCCGACTTCCAGCGGCCGGTGCGCTCGCGCACTCCACCCGGCACCTCCGGGAGGCCGTGCGCATGCGCAAGTGGCCCAAAATAGCTCCAGCCCAGCGGATCGGCTGTTTACAAGCACCGCGGATGAGATCAAGGAGCTTTATCCGACTTCCAGCGGCCGGTGCGCTCGCGCACTCCACCCGGCACCTCCGGGAGGCCGTGCGCGCGCGCCAAGTGGCCCAAAATAGCTCCAGCCCAGCGGATCTGCACTCCGCGGATGAGATCGCGGAGCTTTTTTCGACTTCCAGCGGCCGGCGCGCACGACGAGCGGACCCGGTGACGGTCCAGCTCCACCCGGTACCTCGCACGGCCCGCTTCTCCCCCCCGCGCGGACTTCCGAGCGCTCGGGGAGACGTTCGGAAGCCGCCGGTGACGTTGGAGCGGGGAAATACCTCCCTCCAGCGGACACGGCGAGTAAATACACCTTCGGCCAAACGGCGGGAGTAACTATGACTCTCTTAAGGTAGCGGCACTCGACATCTTTTTCGCGGTTCGTGGACGACCCGGCCGGTTCTCGGGGGTGCTTTTTCTCCTAACTCTCGACCCCCGAGGAGGCTTCCAGAGCCCCGGCTAAGCGTTTTACGCGGCCCGCTGAGCTTCCACAGCACCTCCAGCCGGTTCCACGGGTGCTTCCCTCCTCACTCATGACGCCCGAGGAGGCTTCCAGAGCCCCGGCTAAGCGTTTTACGCGGCCCGCTGAGCTTCCACCGCACCTCCAGCCGGTTCTCATGGGGCTTTCCTCCTAACTCTCGACCCCCGAGGAGGCTTCCAGAGCCCCGGCTAAGCGTTTTACGCGGCCCGCTGAGCTTCCACAGCACCTCCAGCCGGTTCCACGGGTGCTTCCCTCCTCACTCATGACGCCCGAGGAGGCTTCCAGAGCCCCGGCTAAGCGTTTTCCGCGGCCCGCCGAGCGTCCGGAGGAGCTCCGGCCGGTCCTCGGGGTGCTTTCTTCCCAACTATTGACGCCCGAGGAGGCTTCCAGAGCCCCGGCTAAGCGTTCTCCGCGTCCCGCTGATCTTCCCGGAGCTTGTAACGGGGAAATACCTCCCTCTAGCGGACACGGCGGGTAAATACGCCACCTCTCGCACTTAGCGCACACTCGCGTTGCTGCGCGTCCGATGGCACTCTGAGCGGCCAAACGGCGGGAGTAACTGTCACTCTCTTAAGGTAGGCTCACTTGAGATTTTTTTAACCGTCCGCGGAGGCGAGCGGGACCACCGGGACAGCCGGGAGGCCGTGCGCGCGGGCCAAGTGGCCGAAAATAGCTCCAGGCCGACCGGATCGGCTAGTTGTAAGCACCGCGGATGAGATCGCGGAGCATTATTCGACTTCCAGCGGCCCGTGCGCTTACGCACGCCGCCCGGAACCTCCGGGAGGCCGTGCGCGCGCGCAAGTGGCCGAAAATAGCTCCAAGACGACCGGATCTGCACTTTACAAGCACCGCGGATGAGATCGCGGAGCATTATTCGACTTCCAGCGGCCCGTGCGCTTTCGCACGCCGCCCGGAACCTCCGGGAGGCCGTGCGCATGCGCAAGTGGCCGAAAATAGCTCCTAGCCGACCGGATCGGCTGTTTACAAGCACCGCGGATGAGATCGCGGAGCTTTATGCGACTTCCAGCGGCCGGTGCGCTCGCGCACTCCACCCGGCACCTCCGGGAGGCCGTGCGCGCGCGCCAAGTGGCCCAAAATAGCTCCAGCCCAGCGGATCTGCACTTTACAAGCTCCGCGGATGAGATCGCGGAGCTTTATTCGACTTCCAGCGGCCGGTGCGCACGACGAGCGGACCCGGTGACGGTCCAGCTCCACCCGGTACCTCGCACGGCCCGCTTCTCCCCCACGCGCGGACTTCCGAGCGCTCGGGGAGACGTTCGGAAGCCGCCGGTGACGTTGGAGCGGGGAAATACCTCCCTCCAGCGGACACGGCGAGTAAATACACCTTCGGCCAAACGGCGGGAGTAACTATGACTCTCTTAAGGTAGCGGCACTCGACATCTTTTTCACGGTTCGTGGAGGACCCGGCCGGTTCTCGGGGGTGCTTTTTCTCCTAACTCTTGACCCCCGAGGAGGCTTCCAGAGCCCCGGCTGAGCGTTTTACGCGGCCCGCCGAGCCTCCACAGCACTTCCAGCCGGTTCTCCGGGTGCTTCACTCCTCACTCTTTAAGCCGAACGAGGCTTCCAGAGCCTCGGCTAAGCGTTTTACGCGGCCCGCTGAACTTCCACAGCACCTCCAGCCGGTTCCACGGGTGCTTTCCTCCTCACTTTATAAGCCGAACGAGGCTTCCAGAGCCCCGGCTAAGCGTTTTACGCGGCCCGCTGAACTTCCACAGCACCTCCAGCCGGTTCCACGGGTGCTTTCCTCCTCACTCTTGACGCCCGAGAAGGCTTCCAGAGCCCCGGCTAAACGTTTTACGCGGCCCGCTGAACTTCCCAGCACCCCCAGCCGGTTCCCCGAGTGCTTTCCACCTCACTTTCTAAGCCGAACGAGGCTTCCAGAGCCCCGGCTAAGCGTTCTCCGCGTCCCGGTGATCTTCCCGGAGGTCGTAACGGGGAAATACCTCCCTCCAGCGGACACGGAGAGAAATTACACCGCCTCTCGCACAGACGCGGGTAAACGGCGGGAGTAACTATGACTCTCTTAAGGTAGCCTCACTTGACATCTCTTTAACGGTTCGTGGATAAATACATGATATATACTACATATGATCGCATTTACAGCCAAATAATATAAAATGAGCATTCGGTTATAAACATTGTATTCATCAAGTTCATAGGTGATGTTAATATTTATATATTTAATGTTTATAGGTGATGTTAATATTTATATATTTATTTTGTACATCATGTTATACGACACTTGCTATAGGATCATGATGTGATCATATCGGCGGAAGTCGGCCCGGGCTCCGGGTGAAGAGGCCGAATTCTCGCCACTCGCGGCCGACCGGGGAACCAGCAGAGGCGGACGCATCACGGCGCAAGAGCCCTTGGCACTTAGAAAAAAATTGGCAAAAGTCGAGCCGCGCTCCAGGTGAAGAGGCCGAATTCTCGCTACTCGTGGCCGACCGGGGAACCAGCAGAGGCGGACGCATCACGGCGCAAGAGCCCTTGGCACTTCGAAAAAATTGGGCAAAAGTCGCTCCGCGCTCCAGGTGAAGAGGCCGAATTCTCGCCACTCGTGGCCGACCGGGGAACCAGCAGAGGCGGACGCATCGCGGCGCGAGAGCCCTTGGCACTTAGAAAAAATTTGGCAAAAGTCGCTCCGGGCTCCAGGTGAAGAGGCCGAATTCTCGCTACTAGTGGCCGACCGGGGAACCAGCGAAGGCGGGTAAGCTTTCTATGGAGCCCCGCCGGCTGGTCCGCGGGCCCGAACGTGGTCCCGTCACCTACCGACAGCGGACGCCGATCCACGCCCGGCAAGGACCACCCAGAGGCGGACACGCTCTCCGACGAGCCCCGCCGGCCGGTCCGCGGCGGGAAATGCGCCCTCTGGCGGACACGCCGTTGTAAATGAATGGGCTTTGGCACTTAGTGCATTTTCGCAAAAGTTGAGCCGCGCTCCGGGCGAAGAGGCCGAATTCTCGCTACTCGCGGCCGACCGGGGAACCAGCGAAGGCGGGTAAGCTTTCAAGAGAGCCCCGCCGGCTGGTCCGCGGGCCGAACGTGGTCCCGTAAAGTACCGACAGCGGACGCCGACCCACGCCCGGCAAGGACCACCGAGAGGCGGACACGCTCTCCGACGAGCCCCGCCGGCCGGTCCGCGGCGGAAATGCGCCCTCTGGCGGACACGCCGTTGTAAATGAATGGGCTTTGGCACTTAGTGCATTTTCGAATAAGTTGAGCCGCGCTCCGGGCGAAGAGGCCGAATTCTCGCTACTCGTGGCCGACCGGGGAACCAGCGAAGGCGGGTAGGCTTTCAAGAGAGCCCCGCCGGCTGGTCCGCGGGCCAATTATGGTCCCGTCACCTACCTACAGCGGACGCCGACCCACGCCCGGCAGGAACCACCGAGAGGTGGACACGCTCTCCGACGAGCCCGCCGGCCGGTCCGCGGCGGGAAATGCGCCCTCTGGCGGACACGCCGTTGTAAATGAATGGGCTTTGGCACTTAGTGCATTTTCGCAAAAGTTGAGCAGTGCTCCGGGCGAAGAGGCCGAATTCTCGCCACTCGCGGCCCACCAGGGAACCAGCGAAGGCGGGTAAGCTTTCAAGAGAGCCCCGCCGGCTGGTCCGCGGGCCAATTATGGTCCCGTAACGTACCGACAGTGGACGCCGACCCACGCCCGGCAAGGACCACCGAGAGGCGGATAACGGCGCACACCGCGAACGGCGGGTGGCGGTCGCTGGGTGGCGGTCGGCTGGTGGCGGTCGGGGGTGGCGGGGTCGGGGATGGTGCTTGGGGATGGTGCTTGGGGACCGGTGGCGCCGGAGGCGCACACCGCGAACGGCTGGTGGCGGTCGGCTGGTGGCGGTCGGCTGGTGGCGGTCGGCTGGTGGCGGTCGGGGGGTGGCGGTCGGGGGGTGGCGGTCGGGGATGGTGCTTGGGGATGGTGCTTGGGACCGGTGGCGCCGGAGGCGCACACCGCGAACGGCTGGTGGCGGTCGGCTGGTGGCGGTCGGCTGGTGGCGGTCGGCTGGTGCAGTCGGCTGGTGGCGGTCGGGGGGTGGCGGTCGGGGGGTGGCGGTCGGGGATGGTGCTTGGGGATGGTGCTTGGGACCGGTGGCGCCGGAGGCGCACACCGCGAACGGCTGGTGGCGGTCGGCTGGTGGCGGTCGGCTGGTGGCAGTCGGCTGGTGGCGGTCGGGGGGTGGCGGTCGGGGGGTGGCGGTCGGGGGGTGGCGCTTGGGGATGGTGGCGGTCGCCTTGTGGCGGTCGGGGGGTGGCGGTCGGGGGGTGGCGCTTGGGGATGGTGGCGGTCGCCTTGTGGCGGTCGGGGGTGGCGGTCGGGGGTGGCGCTTGGGGATGGTGGCGGTCGCCTTGTGGCGGTCGCCTTGTGGCGGTCG
>NW_028284208.1:0-39689 GCF_059516105.1 Syngnathus floridae | reverse complement strand
ATATCACATTCTACAAACGTTTTAGACAGCTGTAGACGTTTTGCTTACTACAGATGTTGCGTCGTTCCAGGAAAATTTCTTGTCTTTGTTCTTCTTGAGTCCCATGAAAAGCCAATATCCTTTATCATCTCGCACGTGAGCTTGAAGAAAGCAGAACAAGCGCTAGTTGCAAAGACGCTGAGAAGCATTGCGGGATGATCATGGAATTGTCGGTTTGTCTGGGCACTCACCAGCCAAGAATTTGATTTCGTCCTCTGAGTGGATGCTGGCCAAGTGACCTTTCTGTTCTGTGCAAAATGTCTCAGCCGAGTCCCAATTCTTACGTATCCTCTCAAAACGATAACAGGAATCGTCGAACAGGAAGTCGCCAGGGTCGCAGGAGGAAGCTGAAGCCACGAACAAACTTGGATTGGAAAAGCACGGCGGGACGATGCAGGAGTAAAAACAAGAATGACAGCCACTCACTCTCCACTCGATGGTAACCAAAGTCTTTCAAGGAACACTGCCGGCCCTTCGGGCAGTCTGCAGAAAGACCACACCATTAAAATGTCCTTTTGCACATCACCGTGACAACTCCTGAGCAGGCTTACCGTCCAGCGGGCGCTCGCACATGAAGGCCAAGGAGGATCCGCACGAGGCTTGTCGCCACTTTCCTGGCTGACTCTCGGTCCACGAGCCTTGGTTGACGTACACGCAGGACTCTACGTCGGAGCTGTCGGGAGAAGTCATGAAAAGCATCTTACAAACAGGATGAACGGGAGGTTCTTTTCTTGCTCTCTTTCAACAAAAGCCTTTTTTTTTTCTCCCACCCTCGTCACGTGTGCTCTTTCTCATTTTGGAAAGCGGGCCCAAAACCTTGCCTAACATTCAAGACACGACCTTCTTACCTTCTAACCTGACGCGAGTCCCAGTTGGAGTAGCCCGCCATCACGCGGACATCTGACCAAGTCAGCTCCATTTGCTCCTTGTCATACCGACACCAAGCCTCGTCGCAATTCTGCGGAGACCGATCCCGCTTGTCAGTCGCGTGCGTACCAGTAGAGAATCAACTGCTTACGCGTCCGTCTCACCAGATTGGAGAGTCCGATCCAGAAGGGGTTCTTGCCCATTTCCTTCTTCACAAAGGCTTCCTCGTCCGACGAGGTGATGGAGACCAAGTCGCCGCCCTCCCAGAAGCAGTTGTGCCGAGCCCCCAGCCAACCGTTGGGGGTCTCCATCTTCTTGTAGCAACTGGACTGGTGAAGACTCCACCCCTTCTCACACGCTGATTTAGGAATGGCTGAGGACACCATTATTATGCCGTTATTTAGAATGGCAGAAATATAGAATTATCCGCACGTAATGGCATGACTGTCTTGTCAGCATGTTGGGGAAACTAAACTCCAGTGAGTTGTTTACCAATCGTGTCAACTGCGGCACCGAGAATCAAAGGACTTTGGAAAAGACCTTCCTTAATAATACTTTGTATCCGATGACGCAACTCTAAGCATAAGACCAAGGTCAAATCATGCCTCTTCCTCTTCTCTTGCAGATGTAGCTGCTGCGCTTCTCCTCACAGTCGGCTCTTGCCCAGCGGCCGTCGGCAGTGAGCAAGGAAAGGCAGTTTCCACCGGGGCTTTCTCCGGCGATGCCTGGAAGGAGACGACAAATGCTAAGCACTCGTCCGTTTTGTCACCGACAAACTTTCCCCAAGTTATAGGCCGACCTGTGTTCAGGTTTTTGTAAGTGGACATGGATCCGTCAATCCACTCGATGCCGTGAGTGATATTGGCATTGGCGCCCAACCACAGCGTGGGACTGCTCAGAGGACGGGCGTACAGACCTTTGGATCAAAGTTAAACAACGACCAAGAGTTTGAACATCGTACAGGTGCATGTGTAGCAGCAGCATCGTTCCTTCTGGAGTCCACGGGGCATAAACTGTGCGAGCCGCTATCGTGTCCTCCGGGCAGTTTACCTTGTATGAAGGTCTGCTCATGAGAGTGGGTGATGCTGAGCAGGTCGCCTCCGAGGCCGACGCAGTCATCTCGCGCCTCCTGCCAGGTCTTGGCACGGTTGTGGTTGATCAGGTAGCAGAAGTCGTCGGACGGGTTGTCCATCCACCAGCCGCACTTTTTGCTCCAGCCTGCAAGCAAGAGCCGTGTCACTTGAGGGCAAAGTGGCGACCGACCGACCACGTGTCGGCTGCAGGGTGGGGCGCCCACCTGGTCCCCATGTTGATGACGGCAAAACAGGTAGAGCCCCTTGGACCTTGGCTGCAAGAACGCAAGGGGGATCATATATGAGAGCAATGCCAGGTGAAAGGGCAAATTGAGCTGTGGTGACTTGCGGACCTTTTTTGCAGATAGATGGCAGCTTTTCAGCGCAGGACCACTCATCAAATTGTCCAGAAGCTGACAGAGCAAAGCACTCTTTGAGTCCTGTAGACTTTTTTCCCACCAACTTTGTGACGTAGTCCTGCGGACGATACGGCGGACGCCACTTGAGCCCGTTTTGTGTTGCGCTTGGTTGAATGAGTTTTTCCATCCCGTGTTTTAGCATTTCAACTTTCTTTTGGTGAAATCACAACTTTGAGCTTTTCGGTGAAAACCGCAAACCCGAACCAGTTTCGTCATGTCATCCTGTTTAATTCTCCGGATTGCCGTCAAATTCTGCACTTTATCCGACAAGACAGATTCCTTTTTTTTTTTTTTTAAATCTCATTCAAGTTTTCTTGTTCATTTTAATATCATTCGAAAGGAGAAATGGCAAGTTTGCTCCTCAAACGTTCCAGCTTACATACATATAAAGCATTTATCTATTCAATTCCAATCTTTTGCCTTCGGGTAGAGGCAAATGCCAACTTTTTTAGAGCGCAGTGAATTTTTTACTTACTGAAGATTCTCCGTCAATCCACTCAACGTTGTTTTTCTTCTTCTTCAGTCCCACAAAAGGCTGAGATCTTCCTGCATCTCGCATGTGAGCTTGAGGAAAGCAGATCAAGCGCTTCAGTACAAAAAGAGCAACCGCTTGTCGGATGTTTCTTGGCAGTTGCTGACCTGCCAAGAAATTGCCTTCCTCCGTTGAGAGGACGCTGGCCAGGTGACCTTTGTGTCCTTTGCAAAACCTCTCGGCGGCCCTCTGCACCTTCTTCGTCTCCTCAAAACGATAGCAAGAATCGTCAAACAGGAATTCGCCAGGGTCGCAGGAGGAAGCTGAAGCCACAAACAAGCTTGGATTAGAAAAGCACGGCGGAATGGTGCAAGAGTAAAAACAAGCGTGGCAGCCACTCACTCTCCACTCGAAGGTAACCAAAGTCTTTCAAGGAACACGGCCGGCCCTCCGGGCATTCTGCAGAAAGACCACACCACAATAGATACGTCCCTATCGACATGACAACTCCTGAGCAGGCTTACCGAGCAAGGAGCGCTCGCACATGAACGGCAACGAGGATCTGCACGAGCCGTGTCGCCACTTTCCAGGCTCAGTCCACGCGCCTTGGTTGACGTATGCGCAGGACTCTACGTCGGAGCTGTCGGGAGAAGTCGTGAAAAGCATCTGAGTATTTTTTCTTGCTATCAGAAGTCGTGAAAAGCATCTGTATTTTTTCTTGCTATCTGATGAAAAATTGACTAAAGGCCTTTTTTTCCCCCTCATCACGGTGCTCTTTCCCAATTTGGAAAGGGGCCCCAAAACCTCGCCAGACAGTGAAAGGACATCAAGACGTGACTTTTTTACCTTCCAACCTGACGCGAGTCCCAGTTGGAGTAGGTCGCCATCACGCGGACATTGGACCAAGTCATCATCTTTTGCTCCTTGTCATACCGACACCAAGGCTCGTCGCAATTCTGCAGAAACCAATCCCGCTTGTCAATCGCGTGCGTACCAGTAGAGAATCAACTGCTTGCGCTTCCGTCTCACCAGATTGGAGAGTCCGATCCAGAAGGGGTCGATGCCCATTTTCTCCTTTACGAAGGCTTCCTCGTCCGACGAGGCGATGGAGACCAGGTCGCCGCCCTCCCAGACGCAGTCTTGCCGAGCCCCCAGCCAACCGTTGGGGGTCGCCATCTTCTTGTAGCAACTGAAGCCGAAAGGGAGCCAGCCGTCGGCCATATCACATGACTTCTGATCGACTGAGGAAACATTTGGGGAATTGTAGAATATTTTTATTATATAATAATATCCATCCATCCATCCATCCATTTTCTGTACCGCTTTGTCCCCACGGGGGTCGCGGGTGTGCTGGAGCCTGTCCCAGCGGTCATCGGGCAGTAGGCGGGGGACACCCTGAACCGGTTGCCAGCCAATCACAGAGACAACCATCTGCACTCGCACTACGGGCAATTTAGACTACTCAATCGGCCCGTCAAGCATGTTTTTGGAAAATGGGAGGAAACCAAAGTGCCCAGAGGAAACCCAAGCGGGCTCGGGGAGAAATCGGATGTGGAATTGAACTGGCACCCTCCTAACTGTGAGGCAGACGTGCTAACCAGTGCGCCACAGAGCCACCTCCTTTTTTTTTTTTTTTTAAAATAGCACTTATCTGTTTGGGCCTCTGGACGTGGGTAGAAAATAGAATCGGGTCTGCTGGGTCCCATCCAAATTTAACCATCAAGCAGTCTTGTTTGTGACCATCTCGGGGAAAGAAATTATATATCGGCTGTCTGGGATCAGACTTTTAACAATGAGTGGTTTGGATTGTGACCGTTTAGGGTAGCGACTCAATGTAAAAAACACAAAGACACGCTGACCGGCGAATACAATTTATCAGGTTTTTTTTGCTACAGATTGTCGTGGAAAACAAGAAATTCAGACCAGCTGCAGTCTTCATTCCAGTTTTGCCGATTGCGTTAGCTCCATGACTTGACAATTGACACGCTCACAAAGAGAAGCACGCTGGTACATTTCATCGAGAGGACTTCAGAAGCCTTCTCAAATCTTAGCGTTTGACAACATCAGTGCGAATCGGCCAAGCGTCACGTTACCTCTTCCTCTTCTCTTGCAGATGTAGCTGCTGTTTTGTTGGCAATGGTGAAATTTCCAGCCACCGTTGTGGGTGACAAAGTAAAGGCAGCGTCCGCCAGCGGCGTCAAAGGCATTATCTGGAAGGAGACGACAGATGCTAAGCGCTAAACCAACAAACATTTGACGGATTATAGACCGACCTGCTGTCAGGTTTTTGTAAGTCAACGGGGATCCATCAGTCCACTTGCTGCCTTCAGTGATATTGGCATTGGCGCCCAACCACAGAGTGGGACTGGTCACGACAGTGCCGTACATAGCTTTGGATCAAAGTTAAACAACGATCAAGAATACGAACATTGTACAGGTGCGTGTGTAGCGGCGTTGTTCCTTCTGGAGTTCATGCGGCATGAACTGTTCGAGCCTCCATCGTGTCCTTACCTCGTATGAAGTTCTGTTCAGTGTCGTCGGCAATGCTGAGCAGGTCGCCTCCGTGGTCGACGCATTTGTCTCGCGCCTTCTGCCAGGTCACGGCATGGTTGCGGCTCATCAGGTAGCAGAAGTCGTTGGATGGGTTGTCCATCCACCGGCCGCAATTTTCGCTCCAGCCTGCAAGCGAGAGCCATGTCACTTGAGGGCCAACTGGCGACAAGAGCGCGACCACGGATGTGACTCCCACCTGGCCTGAATATTGACGACGAATGAGCGGTAACAGCCTCTCGAACCTTGGCTGCAAGTGGGATCAAGTATGAGCGCGCGCGTGAAAGGGCAAAGAGAGCCGTCGTGACTTTCAGACCTTTTTGGCAGATGGTTCGAAAACGGTTATCGGTGCAGCCGTATAAATGAAGAAGTGCATCACTGTAATAAACACCAACGCAGTCTGTATCGTCTAGTAATTGCAATCCTGGGGTGTCGGCCTGCACACACGACAGAGGTTTGGAGTGCATGAAAGCTTTTCCTTTTTTTTTTTTTTGCTCTTTCAATTCCAATTCTAATTGCCATCGAACTTGTTCCAGCTGATTTTCTGGAAAACATTTATTTGCAGCTCTTCTCTGAACATTGCGGCCATTCCGGATAAAGTTTGACTTTTTTTGTTTTTGTTCAAGAAAATGTTCATTTCCTGCTTAAATGACACTTTGTATCTCACTTTTATGTCATTCTGGACAAATGACAACGTTTTAGGTAACTCAACATTTCACTTACGGTAGATGTTCCGTCAGTGAACTTAAAATTTTTTGCCTTGTTCCTGAGTCCCACCCAAGAACAGTGATTGTTTCTTAAGTGACCTTGAGAAAAGCAGAACAAGCGCAAGTTACAAAGATGCTGGTGAGCAATGCGGGATGATCATGAAATCGTCGGTTTGTCTTGGCGCTCACTTGACAAGAATTTGATTTCGTCCTCTGAGTGGACACTGGGCAGATGACTTTTGCGTGTCTTGCAGAAGTTCTCAGCTTCATTCCAATAGTAATAATTCTGAGAGAAATGATAGCAAGAAACGTTGAACAGGAATTCGCCGGGGTCGCAGGAGGAAGCTGAAGCCACAAACAAACTTGGATTAGAAAAGCACTGCAGGATGGTTCAGGAGTAAAAACAAGCGTAGCAGCCACTCACTCTCCACTCGATCGTAACCAAAGTCTTTCAAGGAACACTGTCGGCCCTCCGGGCAGTCTGCAGAAAGACCACACAATTGAAATGTCCCTTTTGACATAATATGACAATTCATGCGGGCTTACCGTCCGGCGAGCGCTCGCACATGTATGGCAACGAGGATCCGCACGAGCCGTGTCGCCACTTCCCTAGCTGTCGGTCGGTGTACTCGCCTTGGTTGACGAACGCGCAGGACTCGACGTCGGAGCTGTCGGGAAAAGTTGTGAAAAGCATCTCAGTAATTTTTCTTGCTTTCTGATGAAAAATTGACAAAAGCTTTGATTTCCCCCTCATCACGGTGCTCTTTTCCATTTTGGAAAAGCGACATTTTGACAGTAAAATGGCGCAAAAACGTAACCTCCTTACTTTCCGTTTAGACCTTCAGTCCAGTTGGAGTAGGTCACCGTCACACGGCCATCCATTTTGGAAAGGGGCCCCAAATCCTTGCCTAACATTCAACACATGACCTTCTTACCTTCCAACCTGACGGTTGTCCCAGTTGGAGTAGCTCGCCGTCACGCGGACATCGGACCAAGTCAGCTCCTTTTGCTCCTTGTCATACTGACACCAAGCCTCGTTGCAATTCTGCAGAGACCAATCCCGCTTGTCAATCGCGTACCAGTAGAGAATCAGCTGCTGCCGCTTCCGTCTCACCAGATTGGAGAGTCCGATCCAGAAGGGGTTCTTGCCCATTTCCTTCTTCACAAAGGCTTCCTCGTCCGACGAGGCGATGGAGACCAGGTCGCCGCCCTCCCAGACGCAGTCGTGCCGAGCCCCCAGCCAACCGTTGGGGGTCTCCATCTTCTTGTAGCAACAGGAGCCGAAAGGGAGCCAGTCTTTCTCACACGCTAAGCCCGGATCAGCTGAGGACACATTTGAGACTTGTATGATGGACGTACTGGCATAACTGTCTTGTCATGGCATTTGTATCGGGATTTGTTTCACCAAATGCTTCAATGCAGCATTCATTCCAGTGCATGTTTCTCCATTTGCACTTAAGATGACATCCTGTGTTATTTTTTCAGATTTGTATTAAAGTCCTAAATGACATTCAAAAGCAAACAACACACTTAACACACCTCACTGTCAGTGACTATTGGACGAAAATGAAAATGGATCAGCTCTCAAAAGGATAACGTTAAAATAGAGAAAAGAAGCTTGAAATTAAGTCGTTTGTGGTGGAGTTTTGCTTGCATCGACAATGTGGCAGGCAGCTTGCGACTATGAGCTCACCACTCACAATGGCACTAAATTGTACACTTAGCCCACAAAAGACATTAGCAAATACGCCCTCGTGTGGAGGATTTCTGTACTGCTCGCTGAGAACCTGATGTGGCTCCTTTGTTAGCGACAGCAATAAAATGGGAGAACGTGCTATCAAGTTGTTCTTGAAAAGATCCCCTTGTGGAGTAACCAAACTTGGTTTTCTTGCAAGTCACTTTTTTTATTCCTTTACCTCAGGGGTCGGCAACCCAAAATGTTCAAAGAGCCATATCCCCCCCCCCCCCCCCAAAAAAAAAACCATAACTATCCGGAATCGCACAAATTTAAATAAAAGCCTTTTAGAAGGCAACATAGACTGTCAATAAATAAGCTGTATGCCTACCATTAAAATAATTAAGTATACTACAAATACAAAATGAACATTCCTGATTTCATGTCTGTTTTCACTGCAGCGCATCCTGGAGATAATTAGGCACCAGGGAACTATTGATGTACGAGTTCACGTACCTGCATTGGAGAGCTGTCTGTTCGATATCTGTCACGTCACACGACTCTTCACAGGCAATTGAGAAAGCTGGAGCTGAATTAATATCCTTGATTTGCCGATCGGTGATATTGTTTGCCATTTTAATGTACCTTTCCCTTACTGTCCGAAAATAGGCACTCTTGATATTTTAATGAATGAATCCTTCACGTGCTCGCTATCGGTTTTCCGCGCTTTATTATCTCCTGGGCTGCAACAAAACTTGCAGCAGTAGTTTGGAGATGCAATCCACTTCTTGAAACTGGTTTTTCGGTCCTCAAATCTCTCCACCTTCACTGCAATTGCACCTTTCCTCACAGTTCCAACTGGGTGATCGGCGGCAAATTTAGCATGCTTTAGCTGAAATTGTCACTCCAAATTCCTCCTCTTGTTATTTGACAACGTCTCGTTGCATATCAAACACGCAGGCAAATGCTTCAGCATTGGCAATGAAAGCAAATAATTCAGTCCATTCTTTCTTAAAGCCTCTGTTCTCATCAGCAGTTCTACTCTTTTTGCCTTTTGAATCCATGGCCCGACACTCACGTACCTGTTTGTTTACAACTCGCCTCCGCATTTTTGCGCCATTCTGAAATTTGGTATTTTTAATATATTTACAACTACATCCATTTTTACAGCATGACAATGTGTCATGATTACCATTTAAAAAACATATTTAAAATAACCATTTTTCCATTTTCATGCACTTTTGCAAAAGCTCCAGGGAGCCGCTAGAAGATGCTAAAGAGCCGCATGTGGCTCTGGAGCCGCGGGTTGCCGATCCCCGGTTTACTTTCACAAGATACGTGATAGATGTGGTTTTGTGGCCGTGACTCGGGCAGTAGAGCGGGTCGAGCAATGCTTCCTCCTACTCTTTTTCGAGCAATCTTTATTGTTTTGCTTTGTTATTGTTTTGTTTCATGGACTTAAATTTGGCACTTTAAAGTGTCATTAGTTTTATTTTTCTCTTTTTATGTTTTAAATCTGTTCGAAATAAAGATATGTCATCATTTTGGGCTTCGATCCGGGCCCAAACCTGCGAGTTAGATCGAAGCCAAAGTGGTGACGTAGTTTTTAGTTTGTCATAATGGATTGGCCGGTGACGTCGTTTGCTCGTTAAACAAGAAATAAATTCAAAATCATCCAGAAGACCTTTAAGTTAGTCATTGGTCACTTAATTTTTATTCTACTACAGTTTATTCATCATTCCTGAATGCAAAGGATCTAAAGGTTGTACCTTTATCATTTTATGTGGCCCACAAAGACAAATTGTGCATCAAATTTGTGTCATTACTGGAATTGCAAATTGTCTTTACTTTCAATATCTTTCTTTTTTTAATATTTGACCAGTTTTTACTCGTCTGATTTGAAAACGAGCTATTTGTCCGTTTGTTTCGTAGCTCTTAGCGTATATGAGTTGCTCATACATTTATTTGGGTTGACAGTCATAATGGCCCTCCGAAAGAAACTATGAATACAGTGCGGCGCCCGGGAAAAATGAGTTTGACACCCCTGCTTTAGATCCTTTGCATCCAGGACTGATGAGAGGCATACTTTTTAAAGTCAAAAGTCGAAGAATTCTCACTTTAAAGTCAGAATCCTGCCACCCCCTTTTTTCCCTTCACCGGCCCTAATCCTCATCCGTACCAATCCAACTCCGAGATCGCAAATTACTCACTTGACGAAGTCCACGCGGCGCTCAACGCAAGAATACGCACAAGGCGCGCGGCCAGTGGGTTTGTCATCGCTCACGGGAGAGGAGATTCCACGCAAATAGTTTGCAGTCAACAATTCGACTCCAAAGCAAATGATGGACGGACTATACCAGTCACAAAACGCTTGCGTTGTTTGATATCACTAGGACGTCGGCCAGCACGTGACGTCACAAAAGCTCCTAACACGTTTGCACGCCTTTGACCAGGCGAGAGTGGACGTGACATCGTAGACGCCTTTCACTCGCAATAAAAAAGAACGCAAGTGACGAGTTTTGTCACTTACAAACCTTCGAGTTGGGTTTGGATCAGAGCCAAAGTAACGCCATGTTTTGTGTAAACGCATATGGCAGCGGCACTTTAGAAATGACTGTGTAAGGGATCACCGAGGATAAAAACACAATAATTGCTCAATGGAATACCTGTTCAAACCAAAAATAAACTTTTCGTTTCAGCATCAATCTACAGTTGTGTTTAAACACAATTATATTCATCACAGGGCCACTCAGAAATAGAAAAGCATTGGCGCTCATTGGAAACCTGGTCACCGTCTTCATGGAAAACACTACCATGATCGACAAAACGGAATCCTGTCTAATGTGCCTGGACAATTCATCTTTTAGGCTCTAGAATTTAGAATAGAAAAAGAAAGAGGCTGAAGCAGCAAAGTTAGTCAAATGCAAAATTTCCATTCACTACCAAAAACCTATGGGCTCGACTCCACACTTGAAATCGAAATCCACCCATTCCTTTCTAACTTGTTTTGCAAATGAACCACACGTGCTTGAATTTTGAGAGACCACTTTCATTTTCCATTGCAAATATACATTTTGAGATGGTGGACTGCATAAAAAAAGCAGGAGAGTTTTGCTCCAATTGTGTTGCTGTCCTCCACTCAGAAGCGGACAAAAACTTGCTGAGGAGCTCACAAACGTGACAAAAACAAAGGGGGAAAAAAAGGAGGCTTGCACACACACTTGGTTGCAGGCCATAATAGAGGACGTGAGGCCCCAGCCATGCACAAGTTATGACGACATCTTCTTTCTGTAGGGCGAGCGTGCGCGTTTGTGTTTTAACTCCGACGCTCCGAAGGCGTCATGTCCGAGTGTTTGCAGATGAGCGGCGCTCCGTTTGCTCTTCTCCATCAGCTCCATGTCGCGAGACTTGGAGTTCTATAGGAAGCGGTCATAGAGGGAAGGAAGAGGTGATAGCATGGAGCAGGAAGCAGAGGACACCGGGTCAGGGGGGGAAAAAAACAAAGAAAGCAAAGAAGCAGAGGAAAACAAGTTAGTTAACCAAGACAAAGTGGGGAAAACGTGACGATGGTCCCACTGAAAGACAACTTTTTTTTTTTTTTTCCCAACGTTGATCCTTTGCATAAAATGCAACCAAAATGTGATGGCCGCAAAGCGTGTACCTACGGATATTCTACTGTTCTACCGATGTAATGTCCAAAGGCAGAAATGTGACTTTTAACAAAGGCCTTTCCACGCTAGCTGCTGGTAAAATTGGCAGTTTTGGAACCTGACTTCAGAGGTTAGTATCCGAGGAAGGACACCATCTGTGTACCACAAAGCTGGGACTGACTTTAGATGTACATGTTGTTGGATTTTGTCCACAATTTAGGGAGTGCGCTATCTGCACCTCACGGCAAAAGCCATTGCCAATCACCTGTTATCCAATTTACTCACCGCGTGCTCGTTTGATTTCTTCAAATTTAGGGAAATGCTAAGACACTGAAGCAGAAATTAGACTTACACAGGTTGGTTGAGTTCAATCACAATTCTTGTTAAGAAAGCTCTGTTTTCAGGAAAGCACAATACAGCGCTGGGCCTTTCGTGCGACCATGCTCAAGAGCAGAACGTCTCCATTCAGAAAAGGCAACGTTCAAGGTTCTTTGGTCAGCTTATATTCAGTTGCACATGCCAGTGTGGGCCGAGTTTGATGCGTGATGAGTCAGGGGGTGTGGCAAGTTCGCAGGAGATTTTGATTCCATGGGAGTGGGTGCTGGTTCGGTGAGAGCTGGTTCCGTGGGGGTGGGTGCTGATTATGGGCGATTCGGTGTGTGTGGGGGCTGCTGTCTTCCATTCCGTCTTTCGGCCTTGGCGATCATCTTTGGCCGGGTTCTTGGCTGTCTCCCTCTGGTACCTGCTGCTTTGATCTCCACGTGACCTTCCTGTAAACATTCTGCTCCATTCTTGCACATGCACTGTCGCACCTCATCCATTTGTCATTCTTTCAATTTTGTCATTTTGTACGGAATTATGTGAGCTTTTGGCTGTGACATCATCAATTCATTAATGTTCCCTGACTATGCAAAGTTTGTACTCACCACTTACCATGTTTTTGTTTGTCTGTTCTTTTGATACTCCATGTACTTGCTTACGTCATCATATTCTTAGTTTAATCATGCTTCCAACCATATCTTTTCCTTGTTCGGCAAAATACTTCCCTCTGTCCAGAATGTTCAGTAGTAATCGAAAACTGGCATCTAGCATTCGTCAAAACATAAGATACAATCAAGTACTGAACATTTTTAGACGACTTTGGCAATGTCCGTGATTTAGAAAATCATCAGGCATGCATTAAACAGTTCCTTAAGGGTCATTCATTAAGCTATTCAGGCAATATATCAAAAAACATTTGTTATTTCAAAGTGCTCAGAAATATATATCAGATCATAAAGTTATAAAAATCTTTGTCATTACCACCTATCAAAAATGTGTCCTTATGGCTTCTTTATTGATTTGGTGTGTCGGTATAATTATATGTTTCAAATATTTCTTTGATTGCTTTAATATGTGAATATACTTGTCTGCTCATGTACTTTATTCAATGAGGTTTGAGCATATCTGTTTTTGTAGCTAGGCAGGACTTTTTGTATTTCGACCCCATTCCTTCAATGTACGCCTTGCGATTGGCTGGCTCCCAGTTCAGGGTGCACCAACTGCCTGAAAAGTGCTGGGATAGGCTACAGCGCGCCCACCAGCCACGCGAGTAAAAATTTCAGATAGTGAATGGATGGATAAAAAGCAAACAGTGCCCAATCCTGCTTTGGTGTAACCAGACAAGCGATATGCAAATCGTTCAATGGAGGTCTTCATAGTTTATCGATCCGGACTGCTCCACGAGGATCCACCCGGGAAAGGAGGGGTAATTGAATAGCCAGTGGTTCTTAACCTTGTTGGAGGTACCGAACCCCACCAGTTTCATATGCGCATTCACCGAACCCCTCGTTAGTGAATTTTTTTCTTTTTGTTAAATTCTAGACATTTTTTTTTTTTTTTTACTGGTGCACAAAATGAGCCATGCATGAACATCACCTTGTTCAAAGAACAAAACCAACACAATGCATGAACAAATTACATACTGGTAAATCAGAATTTACACAATAAATCAGGTTTGTTCGGACCTCCTCAGTGGAGGCGCTGTCGAACCCCTGAGACCGACTCACCGAACCCCTAGGGTTCGATCGAACCCAGGTTAAGAACCACTGCTTTCAGCTGATTGGACAATGTAGCAACTTGTGCAGCCTACCAAACTTTTGTTCTGATCAATCACGGCAACAGAAATGCTCATTAGAAAAAAAGCTAAAAACAACACAAACATGCATAAGGGGCCAAGTCGTTGTGTTAATGGCTACTGACCGACTACATGTTTTTCCCCACAATAGCACGTTGTATGTCTATGAGGATCGCAAAGCATTTTCCCGAATAGAGGCAGCACTTCATACACGACACTGTGTCTATTTGGCACATGCACACAAACTGTATACACCCCACCGTCTTGACAATATATCCTAGCAACCAGGGATATATGCCACGTCGCAGAAGGCTCATCTGTCTATCAAGCAAGTAACAAAATCAGAGTAATGTCAATGCAAAAACTACAAAAACAAGTCTCCAGGCCTTTCTCATGAGCCACATACTATCTTGCCTAGTGTAGATCTTTTATTTATTTATTTTTAAATATTGAATTCAGCTCAATTAGTCACGTCCTATGTATCCAACATTTTCTTTATTTAACCTGCATAGATGTACATTCTGCTTGACCTACCCCTCGATTCCCGCAACAACAAATGTCCCCTCTCAATGTTTCATTGACTGACTCAATCCTGAGTAATCCAATGAGTGGTGGATGTGACGGCAATGGAATAGAGAGGGGAAAACAGTGAATACTTTGGAATTTTTAACACTTTTTTTTCATTTTAAGAGATAATAAGTGCAATGTGTGTTGTGCTGTTTAATTTACTTACTTAACTTTATTTATTTATTTGATTGATTGATTGATTGATTGATTGATTGTAACAATTCACACTTTTAACTGCTTAATTCATGCGAACGCAGCAAACCCTAGATAAGAATCAATACATTCAAGTTAGAAACCACCAAATAAACGTTTTACCAAAGCCCCAAGTAATTTGTCTTTCTTTTTCTTCTTTGTCAACTTTTCACCTCTTTATGTATACACACACAACAGAGTCAACAAGCTTTTGAATACATTTCAATAAATTCAAAAATGTACTGCATTAACTGTTGCAGTGACACCGTTTTAAAAAAAAAAAAGTCCACTTGTGATCATACGTCATCATTTCATTGACATGCAATAGCTGAACTTATGCAGCGACTGGGGAAAAGCAGAAATCAGTTACGAAAATGAGTGTTTCCCCCCAATTATGTTGCAAGCTGCTTAGGCAGAATGAATTCCAGTGCGGATCAACGTGCTGCTCGTTACAAGTCCTCTTGCTCGCCCTGACAATAAATATTTTGTACTTGCAATCAACCTACAAACGCCAGAATTATATCATCCAACTCCGGCCACCAACACTGGCGATCACTACATGCAGAATCACACTTTATCGCTTATCACGAGTGTCAGTCTATGACTGCTGTGGCGAAAGTTAGTTTGGAGAAAGAAAAAGTTGCAATTCAATGGCTTTACCGTTTGAGTCACCGGCCGAGTGAAGTAACTTGCACCAACAATCTCAACACCAGCGACGCCAAATAGTGGTTAACATTTTCTCACGGATGAAACAACAGCAAGAAATACTTCACAACCACACACTAATCATGAGTAGAATTAGGGTCGAAATAAAGTTCCGTTTAAGTATGGCAAAACAAAAAATTTTAACGTACCGGCAACGCGAATATCTTTTATTTTTGGACGCCCCGAGAAGGAGATTTCCGCCGATGTGCTTTGCGCACTAGTGGTATAGTGCAGCTCAGATGGTCAAAAGGTGATCACGTGACCAGTGAGAACCCCAAGACCACAAACCAGTCAAAAGCGTTAAGCCATCATGAAGTTTCCCTTATCCCCCCCCCGCTAAAGATACATACGTCTCCGTTACAAAATAAGAAAACAAGAACAACAAAACACTTGGAAAAGACGAATACCGCAAGTGTCATGTTGCTTTCCGAATCCATATTCGTGAATTGCATTGCATTGCGTTGCCTCGGAACCTATTCTGTAATTTAGTATTTTTATTCATCGAATGACTGCCCGTTAAATAGGAATAACTTGACCAGAAACTGTTTCTTTAGAACGTGCAGGGTGTGATTCAACCACAGGAGGGCGACAATACCCTGCGAGCATTTTGACGTCGAATAGACGTCTGTCAGTGGATCACCAGCTCCCTGGCCAACAGGGAGCGACAGCGTGTGAGGCTGGGGGCAATCACATCCGACACCCGGACCACCAATACTGGCGCCCCCCAGGGGTGCGTCCTCTCCCCACTGCTCTTCTCTCTCTGCACTCACGATTGTTCCTCAGGCGACGCTCCTGTGAAGCTCCTGAAGTATGCGGACGACGCCACTCTTATCGGACTGATCCAGGACGGTGACGAGACTGCGTACAGACAAGAGGTGCAGCGGCTGCTCAACTGGTGCAGCCAAAACCACCTGGACCTGAGGCCGCTCAAGACCGTGGAGATGACAATGGACTTCAGGCGAGACCCTTCACCACTTTCACCCCTCACGGTAATACCATTCTCTCCACAGACACCTTCAAGTACCTGGGATCCACAATCTTTCGGGACCTGAAATGGACCAGCCACATAGAATCTGTCCGGAAGAAGGCCCAGCAGAGGCTGTACTTTCTGAGACAGCTCAGGAAGTTCAACCTGCCACAGGAGCTGCTGAAGACCATCATCCAGTCCATCCTCTGCACCTCCATCACTGTCTGGTTTGGATCAGCCACCAAAGAAGACAAGCACAGACTGCAACGGACAATCAGGACTGCAGAAAAGACCATCGGGACCAACCTCCCATCTATCCGGCAGGACCAGGAAACGTGCAAGTGACATCTCTACAGACCCTTCACACTCAGGTTGCAGTCTGTTGGAAGTACTCCCCTCCGGACGGCGTTACAGAGCGCTGTACCCCAAAAGCAGCAGACCGAAGAGACAGCTTCTTCCTCCAGGCTGTCGCTTTGATGAACTCACACCTCTCTGAGACATTGCTGTGCAATAACATCCTGCTCTCGACGCTTCATCTTTGAATTTGTACCATGTGTCCTCTCTGCATCCATTGCAGCCTGGTCATTCTGGAAGAGGCGATCCTCCCTCCCATCTGTGGTCTCAGGTTTCTCATTTCCTCTAGTAGGAGTTTTGAGTTTATCCTTGCCCTCCTGGGAGGTTTCAGATCAGGGGATGTTTGAGAATAATTGTCAATTTTTGCACATGTTGTCCTGAATGTGGTTAGCTACCTAAATGTTGTACAGAGAACGAGATGTACCGGAGTCAAATTCCTTGTTTGGCATGCTCAAACTTGGCAAATCAACATTGATTTGATTTTCAGTGTCCAACCTGAGCCAGTAGATGTCACTAGAGTGGAAAAATACCTCTTTAAAATAACACCAAAGGACACGGCACATCGAGGCACTTAATTGTCTTTTTCGCATGCACATTTTTTATTGAATATGTTGACAAGAGAAAATCACTACACTGGCTTTTGTTATCAATACAAGAAAAATAAATTACAGGACTCTCAACTCGTTCTCCAAGCATCACTGCCAATAACAAATCTGCCTTCACACATACACCATTAACTGTATTATTCCGCTTCTTTGTTTTATTCCTCTCATTTTTTTGACGTACTACCAGATAATTCATCCGATCCACCCCATTCCAATTTCAACATATTTCAAATATTCATGTCATGGGTACTTCCATTTTTTTCATTCCAAAAATGTTTTTGCAAAATTCACAAATTTCTAGCCAAATTTTCCCCTCATTTCGAATGGCACATTCGGCATTTCACGTTGATATCGTTCTAGTTTGACATTCACGTCATCATGGACTTTCAAATGTCACGTTTAAAATGCGTGCTAAATTTTGCACAAATCAATTCTTCTCTTTTTAGGACAGAATTCAACTGCTCATCTTATTCCTACCTATTCCAAAACTTCCCACTTAGCAAAAATGTTCAACCTTGCTTACGTTTTTCTCGCGTACCGTTTTTTCAAATTTTCGCTGACCGTTTTTCCTCGCTTAGCGTTTTTTCTCGCCTACCATTTTCCCCTCGCTTACCGTTCACTTACCGTTTTTATCACTTACATTTTCGCTTAGTATTTTCCTGCTTTGTTTTTTGACCATTCTCGCACACCATTTTTTTCTCGCTTACCGTTTTTCTCGCTTGTCATTATTTCTCGCCTTTTCACATCATTCGCTAGCATTCCCCCATTCCCAAGTTTTCATCCAGCTTCTTTGCCTTCACACGCAGTTTCTCAAGACACTACATTCTCTTATCATTACTCATCATCCAATCAGTCAAAATGATCTCTTGCTCGGGCCAGGAAAACTATCTTAACTACAAATACTGCGCATTTCAATGCAATAAACACGAAGCCAGGATGCACAAAGGCAATCAAAAAGAGAAAATAAAAGCATGCAAGTTTGGCTTATTCTCATAGCCAATTAGACTTATATATTAAACTATAAAGTGGTTACTTTTGTACAATTATTCCACAAACCATCTAAGGCTCGTGGAAAAGGCTGTGCCAGTCCTCACATTTTAGCGCAGGCTGGTCTAAGCGGAGCTTTGCTTGATCTCCTTGATGGACACGAGACCCCACACGTTCATCTGCGTGATGCTTTGTAGATCGGCCTCTCGGTATTTGTACGTCACCTTGTCGACGCCGTTGATTGTGATCTGGAAGTGATCGTCGGCGCACTTGATGACAACCTGAGCGACAACAGGACACCATGAAAAAAATCCAGTCATGTGACGTTCACGTTGCCAGTCTTCCGAAGACAATTCATGCTCTTGCGGACATTTCTGAGCAGCATCTCGAGTGGTCGGATGGTTCCTGCACTTCCTTTTGAATGTGACATTTCCATTCCATACTTTTTGTAGTTTGGGAAAGTAAATCACTCCAACCTTTACTCGCTAGCGGCTAGGTGCTCTTCAACCAGTAAATGGCCGCTTCCCATAGGAAACACTCAAGTGTTGTTTAAGATTGAAGTATGTTTAGGGAGGTTCTACAAGACGGAATAGGTTTTGACAGCCACAGTTGTATGAATACGCCTTGCACATACGAACAAAGAACGGAGCGACAATTGGATACAATTAACTTTCCGGCACCAATCAAAGGTAAGGAAAATTCCGCACGAAGGTTTGGAAACCACGAAACTGTAAGGCGGGTGTGTTCAGAAATACGGTGCGATTCACGTCACCTTGACTTCTTGTCCGGGTCCAGAGCTTTGTGTGGGATGCTCCTCTTTTTTGTTCCAAGTTGTGTTCACTCTGGAGTTCAGCCAAATCTTCTTGGTTACAAAGTTCAACTTGAGGAGCAGCGCGACCGCCTTGTCGTCGTTGTCGTTGTCGTTGTCGTCAGGCACAAACAGGCCGACTTTAAACCTGCAACGCAGATGTACAACTGTGTGTTCGTGTGGGAGTGGGTGCAGGGGGCTTGTGGGGTCCTCGTACCAATCTGCCAGTTTATTTGCTCGTCCTGTGATGGTGATGGCGTTGGTCACACGGAGACCTCCCTTCAGTTTGATAATTGATCCAAGCTGCAAACATGTAATCAAAACATAACGGGCCAAAACATCTTGAGTAGAAATCGAATGCGAATGCTAAGATCTGACACTGAAACAAGATTGTGTGGAAATCATTACAACTGTCTTTTGAACCTGTCCAGAAACGTAGGATGCAGAGAGAGAGAGAGAGAGAGAGAGAGAGAGTGTAAAATCAACTCACTGCATTCGCTGACTTGGCGAGCTTGCTTCTGTGCAAGAGTACGCTGTCACCAGAATGG
Source organism: Syngnathus floridae (assembly GCF_059516105.1). NCBI lineage: Eukaryota > Metazoa > Chordata > Actinopteri > Syngnathiformes > Syngnathidae > Syngnathus > Syngnathus floridae. The sequence continues at coordinate 20,388 of NW_028284208.1, read as the reverse complement.
CTCTCCTCTGCCTTCTCTGAGGTGATTGCATAATGCGCTTTGGGCATCTTGCACATGAAGCTGTTGGGTATCTTGCAGCTCATCTGCTTCCATTTTCCAGCCTGAAGGATGAGCATGATGGATTTCAGCGGATCGCGCAGATGCTCTCGCAAACGGTCAATTGGACACGCACCTTTTGCGACATCGCCACACAGTCCTTTTTCAGGTGTTTGGGCTCTTCCGGGGCCCAGTCGGTGAAGGTCACCTCGTGGCGGTCCGACCACTCAAACATGCCGAGGACACTCTGGTCATTCAGTCCGGTCCACATGTCGCTGGTGTCTGCAGAGGACAAAGGCGAGAAGATCTCTCACCCAGCGTTCAGGGGATAGCCGTTCTACGAAGACGCTGTACGCACCGAGGGCGGAAGCATTTTTCACCCACGTCTGCTCCACCTCGGAAAGGATGGACACCAGATTGGCACCCAATTTCTTACAGTCAGCTTGAGCAGCGGCCCACTCCTTCTTGTCCTCAAAAGCTTTGTAGCAGAAGCCCGCAAACTCCTCCCAGGACTCTCCCAAGCATCTCGGCTCTGCGGGTGAGATCCCGTGTGGGGTTAGCAGTAGTTGAGCACTTGACATGAAAAAATTATCCGTTAACTCACCTCCGTCCGCAAATGTGAAGGCCTGATCCGTCGAGTCGGCATTCCTGCAGGTCGCACATGTGACAATGAGCTGGGCCTCTTATTGGTGCTTTGCCATAAACGTTGGCCACTCACTTGAGGGAGGTGATCCCGTTCTGGCCGGAGCCAGCAAAGCCCTTCTTTGCCACGGCTTTCATCACAATACAGTCTCCTCCGATGTCGTCACGAATGACGCCGGCGTGAATAGCGGCCTTGCAGACGCTTGAGTCCTGCACTCACATCAAGTCAAGAACTCAACTGGCGGGTCACGATAGGGAGGATTTGACTTTCTGATTGGTGTGTGGAAATGAAATCATCTTTCAAATGGAACTCATTTGGAAATCCCAATTGAAATGTAGGTTCTGCCAAGAGCCAGTGCCTCTCCAGTCCAAGGGTCAGCAATCACGTACGTACCTTATTGTAGACCAAGGTTCCGGTGACATTGTGTTTGGAGTTGGCGCACTTGGGCGGGCAGTGGAAGCTGCAGAAGGCAAGGACAAGCAAATTGACGACAGGCGCCCACCGTCGTGGAAACACCGGGGCAAGTGCGACTCACGTCATTGCCTTGGTCAAGTGGAGGCTGTTGAACGTGTTGTCACAGGTCATCGTATCTGTCAGACAAAAGGTGATATCAAAAGACGGGTTGTATGTTTTTCCCCGCAGCGGAGGGAGAGACTCGCTTACCGTCACGTGCGCATCCCAAGAGGTCAAAGCTGAGGCCGAAGTCAACGCTGTCCTCCAGCGGCTGGATGCGGACGTGCTGAGCGGAAAACGCAGAGCCAAACCGGTGCTCCCCCCCTCCAGTAAACTAGCAATAGCACTCTCGTTTGTAATGGCAGGTTTGGGCAGCCCGGTCGGCGTCAGGTCGACTGGCTGGCCGCTCACCTTTTCGTCCGGGTGATCAGTCCAGCTTTTGCCGTCAACACTCGTCTTCATCTCAAAGTCGATGACCCAGGACCTTTGGTCAGTGTGAGGACAGCCCTGGGTGATGATCCCGGTCACCTTTCTCACGTGACCGAGGTTCACCTGGATCCAGCTGGTAGAGGCTGCAGGACACAAGTTCGCTCAGGACACCAAATTGCCAGCGCCGAAGTAGCTTTCGGTTGTCTACGTACGATCTTGTGACGGTCTCCAGCAGGAATTCTTGCTCAATTGAGCTTTCTCGGGGCTGGCGTCGCTCATCGAGGAGGAGGCTTCAAACGCTGAGTCCGCCTCGACCAAATTGTCAAGACACACTGAGGACAACCCAGAATCATGTTGCAACCGATCTCTGATAACGGAATCCTTGTATTGTATAGTTTCAGGCATTGTTAGGCGCCGTCGATTCACTAGGCCAATGGTCGCCAAGCTTGTATGGCGAGTGGTCCCCTGAACCTTTCAGTCATCGCATCAACGTCCGTAGCAGACGGACCATTCAATGTGCCATCATACCCCAACTCTGGTCGGGAGATACCGCATTAGACAACAGAGACGTGAAGCCCACCTTTCCGTTCGCAGCTGTAGACCAAGTGCAGGTACTTGGAGACTGCAGGGCAGGTCTCCCGGACGCCCTCAAAAGGGTCAGCAAGACAATATTGACGGTTGTCACATTTCTGCCTGTAGTGAGGGAGGGCTCCTCGCACCACGCAAGTCTCTGCAAGTCACAAGGCCGAGTGGAAGCTTATTTGGCTGCAACGGTCGTATCGTCGGACCACGGACGACGTCGCTTATGTCCTGTCTTACCCTTGGTTGCGTTCTGAGTTGGACAAAGGCTGCCGCTCCTCCGTCCGTAGAAGGCCGACTGGATGCGGATGACGCTTTGACTCTCACTCTGACAAAAGAGGTCGACGTGCTTCTGCTGGTTGCACACAAGGATCTTCCGGAAACCTGCGAGCGCACCGTGGTGTCTTTTTTCCGTCTCGCATCTTTTGACGTCAACCTTCAGGATTCGGGGAGACTGACTTACCGTCATGGCGTGGAGGTTCCGATTTATGTCCTGTGAGGCAAAAGCCAAAGATGGGCATCAACATGAATTGGCCATGAGTCACATCTTACCTCGAGCTTTTTTCTTGCATATGTAGTTCCTCTTCTTCTGGCAGTCGTCAAATTTCCAATTTCCCAGTTCACGTTTAGTGTGAAAGGAAAGGCAGCTTTCACCAGAGGGTTTACTAGGGCTATCTGTAAGGAGACAGCAGATGCTAAGCGCTCCTCTCCATTGCTCCAGACTGTCGGCAACAAGCAACAAATATTGGACGGCGTTTGGGCCGACCTGTGGTCCAGTGGGTGTAACGAAAGGGAGACCCATCAGTCCACTTGAAGCCCTCTTGCGTGATCGTGGTGTTGGTGGCCAACCACAGAGAAGAAATGTGTTGTAGTCCAATGGACAGAACTTTGGATCAAACATGAATAAGATGACATCAGTAAATGCCTTTAAGCTTATACGTATCACGCTTATAAATCCATTTGACGTTTTACTCATTGTGGTCAATATAAAGTGGAACAGCATATCTTTTGTCTGAATTCCTCGTCGTCATAGCGTCACAAGCTCATTTTTACCCCTGTTCCGAATAGCGTCTCAGAGCAAGCCGTTTTGGTGCGGCCTCTTTAAGTTTTTCAGCGAATCCTTCTCTATAATGACTAGTTTCTTTTGTATACTGTCTTTTGTATGGCGGCCTTTTAAAAGCAAGATCTGTCAATACCTATAGCTGTCTTTTTCCGGTCGGATGCGAAAAATGTGCGAAAAATGTCAAGAGAGACAATCACTTGCAGTCAACCGACTGCAAGTGACGTCACAAACCTTTTTTTTTTGTCTTGAGCAATGAAAGACAACTGGCAAAAAGGTTCTTTGAAAATGTCACTTTCTTTGGCATATACGCCAGCCTCTACAAATATCAAGATTCTCAACCAACAGTCCCGATCAAGCCCATAAGCCTGCCTTGTTTGATGGTCTGCTGCTCCGTGTTGTCGGTGATGCTGAGCAGGTCGCCTCCGAGGCGGACGCAGTCGTCTCGCGCCTCCTGCCAGGTCTTGGCATTGTTGCGGTTGATCAGGTAGCAGAAGTCGCTGTCGGGGTTCTCCGCCCACGAGCCGCATTTTTCGCTCCAGCCTGCAAGCAAGACTCGTGTCACTTGAGGGCCAACTGGCCAACGACCAATCACGTGTCGGCCGCAGGATGGTATGCCCACCTGCTTGCGGCTCATCATGGCGAGCCTCTTGGATTTTGGCTGCAAGAACGCAAGGGGGATCAAACATGAGAGAGCAGTGAGAGGTCAAAGGGCAAAGGGAGCTGTGGTGACTTTTGGACCTTTTTTGCAGACAGATGGCTGCTCTTCAGTGCAGGGCCACTGATGAAATTGTCCAGAAGCTGACAGAGCAAAGCAGTCACCGCGTCCTGTAGACGGTTCTCCCCTCAGCGTGACGTAGTCCTGCGGATGACAGGATGGATACCACTTGAGTGCGTTTGGTATTGCAACTCAATTTTTTTTTTCTTTTCTCATTACTGTACTCCATTTTTAGCATCAACAACTACAACGTTCCCATTTGGTTCTTAGACTGTCCATCTGTAAAATTCTGCACTTTTACATGACCAGACAAAAAAATCTGTATAACTTATTTTATTCAAACTTGTCAATTTTATTTGTCTTAAAACAACTGCAAGTTAATCTGTGTTTGTGGCCCAGTCCCTTTGAAACTTTACAACTATTTTTTTCTGCTCTTGCAACATTGTGACCAACCCAACTTTGGCTTTCTCATATCACATTCTACAAACGTTTTAGACAGCTGTAGACGTTTTGCTTACTACAGATGTTGCGTCGTTCCAGGAAAATTTCTTGTCTTTGTTCTTCTTGAGTCCCATGAAAAGCCAATATCCTTTATCATCTCGCACGTGAGCTTGAAGAAAGCAGAACAAGCGCTAGTTGCAAAGACGCTGAGAAGCATTGCGGGATGATCATGGAATTGTCGGTTTGTCTGGGCACTCACCAGCCAAGAATTTGATTTCGTCCTCTGAGTGGATGCTGGCCAAGTGACCTTTCTGTTCTGTGCAAAATGTCTCAGCCGAGTCCCAATTCTTACGTATCCTCTCAAAACGATAACAGGAATCGTCGAACAGGAAGTCGCCAGGGTCGCAGGAGGAAGCTGAAGCCACGAACAAACTTGGATTGGAAAAGCACGGCGGGACGATGCAGGAGTAAAAACAAGAATGACAGCCACTCACTCTCCACTCGATGGTAACCAAAGTCTTTCAAGGAACACTGCCGGCCCTTCGGGCAGTCTGCAGAAAGACCACACCATTAAAATGTCCTTTTGCACATCACCGTGACAACTCCTGAGCAGGCTTACCGTCCAGCGGGCGCTCGCACATGAAGGCCAAGGAGGATCCGCACGAGGCTTGTCGCCACTTTCCTGGCTGACTCTCGGTCCACGAGCCTTGGTTGACGTACACGCAGGACTCTACGTCGGAGCTGTCGGGAGAAGTCATGAAAAGCATCTTACAAACAGGATGAACGGGAGGTTCTTTTCTTGCTCTCTTTCAACAAAAGCCTTTTTTTTTTCTCCCACCCTCGTCACGTGTGCTCTTTCTCATTTTGGAAAGCGGGCCCAAAACCTTGCCTAACATTCAAGACACGACCTTCTTACCTTCTAACCTGACGCGAGTCCCAGTTGGAGTAGCCCGCCATCACGCGGACATCTGACCAAGTCAGCTCCATTTGCTCCTTGTCATACCGACACCAAGCCTCGTCGCAATTCTGCGGAGACCGATCCCGCTTGTCAGTCGCGTGCGTACCAGTAGAGAATCAACTGCTTACGCGTCCGTCTCACCAGATTGGAGAGTCCGATCCAGAAGGGGTTCTTGCCCATTTCCTTCTTCACAAAGGCTTCCTCGTCCGACGAGGTGATGGAGACCAAGTCGCCGCCCTCCCAGAAGCAGTTGTGCCGAGCCCCCAGCCAACCGTTGGGGGTCTCCATCTTCTTGTAGCAACTGGACTGGTGAAGACTCCACCCCTTCTCACACGCTGATTTAGGAATGGCTGAGGACACCATTATTATGCCGTTATTTAGAATGGCAGAAATATAGAATTATCCGCACGTAATGGCATGACTGTCTTGTCAGCATGTTGGGGAAACTAAACTCCAGTGAGTTGTTTACCAATCGTGTCAACTGCGGCACCGAGAATCAAAGGACTTTGGAAAAGACCTTCCTTAATAATACTTTGTATCCGATGACGCAACTCTAAGCATAAGACCAAGGTCAAATCATGCCTCTTCCTCTTCTCTTGCAGATGTAGCTGCTGCGCTTCTCCTCACAGTCGGCTCTTGCCCAGCGGCCGTCGGCAGTGAGCAAGGAAAGGCAGTTTCCACCGGGGCTTTCTCCGGCGATGCCTGGAAGGAGACGACAAATGCTAAGCACTCGTCCGTTTTGTCACCGACAAACTTTCCCCAAGTTATAGGCCGACCTGTGTTCAGGTTTTTGTAAGTGGACATGGATCCGTCAATCCACTCGATGCCGTGAGTGATATTGGCATTGGCGCCCAACCACAGCGTGGGACTGCTCAGAGGACGGGCGTACAGACCTTTGGATCAAAGTTAAACAACGACCAAGAGTTTGAACATCGTACAGGTGCATGTGTAGCAGCAGCATCGTTCCTTCTGGAGTCCACGGGGCATAAACTGTGCGAGCCGCTATCGTGTCCTCCGGGCAGTTTACCTTGTATGAAGGTCTGCTCATGAGAGTGGGTGATGCTGAGCAGGTCGCCTCCGAGGCCGACGCAGTCATCTCGCGCCTCCTGCCAGGTCTTGGCACGGTTGTGGTTGATCAGGTAGCAGAAGTCGTCGGACGGGTTGTCCATCCACCAGCCGCACTTTTTGCTCCAGCCTGCAAGCAAGAGCCGTGTCACTTGAGGGCAAAGTGGCGACCGACCGACCACGTGTCGGCTGCAGGGTGGGGCGCCCACCTGGTCCCCATGTTGATGACGGCAAAACAGGTAGAGCCCCTTGGACCTTGGCTGCAAGAACGCAAGGGGGATCATATATGAGAGCAATGCCAGGTGAAAGGGCAAATTGAGCTGTGGTGACTTGCGGACCTTTTTTGCAGATAGATGGCAGCTTTTCAGCGCAGGACCACTCATCAAATTGTCCAGAAGCTGACAGAGCAAAGCACTCTTTGAGTCCTGTAGACTTTTTTCCCACCAACTTTGTGACGTAGTCCTGCGGACGATACGGCGGACGCCACTTGAGCCCGTTTTGTGTTGCGCTTGGTTGAATGAGTTTTTCCATCCCGTGTTTTAGCATTTCAACTTTCTTTTGGTGAAATCACAACTTTGAGCTTTTCGGTGAAAACCGCAAACCCGAACCAGTTTCGTCATGTCATCCTGTTTAATTCTCCGGATTGCCGTCAAATTCTGCACTTTATCCGACAAGACAGATTCCTTTTTTTTTTTTTTTAAATCTCATTCAAGTTTTCTTGTTCATTTTAATATCATTCGAAAGGAGAAATGGCAAGTTTGCTCCTCAAACGTTCCAGCTTACATACATATAAAGCATTTATCTATTCAATTCCAATCTTTTGCCTTCGGGTAGAGGCAAATGCCAACTTTTTTAGAGCGCAGTGAATTTTTTACTTACTGAAGATTCTCCGTCAATCCACTCAACGTTGTTTTTCTTCTTCTTCAGTCCCACAAAAGGCTGAGATCTTCCTGCATCTCGCATGTGAGCTTGAGGAAAGCAGATCAAGCGCTTCAGTACAAAAAGAGCAACCGCTTGTCGGATGTTTCTTGGCAGTTGCTGACCTGCCAAGAAATTGCCTTCCTCCGTTGAGAGGACGCTGGCCAGGTGACCTTTGTGTCCTTTGCAAAACCTCTCGGCGGCCCTCTGCACCTTCTTCGTCTCCTCAAAACGATAGCAAGAATCGTCAAACAGGAATTCGCCAGGGTCGCAGGAGGAAGCTGAAGCCACAAACAAGCTTGGATTAGAAAAGCACGGCGGAATGGTGCAAGAGTAAAAACAAGCGTGGCAGCCACTCACTCTCCACTCGAAGGTAACCAAAGTCTTTCAAGGAACACGGCCGGCCCTCCGGGCATTCTGCAGAAAGACCACACCACAATAGATACGTCCCTATCGACATGACAACTCCTGAGCAGGCTTACCGAGCAAGGAGCGCTCGCACATGAACGGCAACGAGGATCTGCACGAGCCGTGTCGCCACTTTCCAGGCTCAGTCCACGCGCCTTGGTTGACGTATGCGCAGGACTCTACGTCGGAGCTGTCGGGAGAAGTCGTGAAAAGCATCTGAGTATTTTTTCTTGCTATCAGAAGTCGTGAAAAGCATCTGTATTTTTTCTTGCTATCTGATGAAAAATTGACTAAAGGCCTTTTTTTCCCCCTCATCACGGTGCTCTTTCCCAATTTGGAAAGGGGCCCCAAAACCTCGCCAGACAGTGAAAGGACATCAAGACGTGACTTTTTTACCTTCCAACCTGACGCGAGTCCCAGTTGGAGTAGGTCGCCATCACGCGGACATTGGACCAAGTCATCATCTTTTGCTCCTTGTCATACCGACACCAAGGCTCGTCGCAATTCTGCAGAAACCAATCCCGCTTGTCAATCGCGTGCGTACCAGTAGAGAATCAACTGCTTGCGCTTCCGTCTCACCAGATTGGAGAGTCCGATCCAGAAGGGGTCGATGCCCATTTTCTCCTTTACGAAGGCTTCCTCGTCCGACGAGGCGATGGAGACCAGGTCGCCGCCCTCCCAGACGCAGTCTTGCCGAGCCCCCAGCCAACCGTTGGGGGTCGCCATCTTCTTGTAGCAACTGAAGCCGAAAGGGAGCCAGCCGTCGGCCATATCACATGACTTCTGATCGACTGAGGAAACATTTGGGGAATTGTAGAATATTTTTATTATATAATAATATCCATCCATCCATCCATCCATTTTCTGTACCGCTTTGTCCCCACGGGGGTCGCGGGTGTGCTGGAGCCTGTCCCAGCGGTCATCGGGCAGTAGGCGGGGGACACCCTGAACCGGTTGCCAGCCAATCACAGAGACAACCATCTGCACTCGCACTACGGGCAATTTAGACTACTCAATCGGCCCGTCAAGCATGTTTTTGGAAAATGGGAGGAAACCAAAGTGCCCAGAGGAAACCCAAGCGGGCTCGGGGAGAAATCGGATGTGGAATTGAACTGGCACCCTCCTAACTGTGAGGCAGACGTGCTAACCAGTGCGCCACAGAGCCACCTCCTTTTTTTTTTTTTTTTAAAATAGCACTTATCTGTTTGGGCCTCTGGACGTGGGTAGAAAATAGAATCGGGTCTGCTGGGTCCCATCCAAATTTAACCATCAAGCAGTCTTGTTTGTGACCATCTCGGGGAAAGAAATTATATATCGGCTGTCTGGGATCAGACTTTTAACAATGAGTGGTTTGGATTGTGACCGTTTAGGGTAGCGACTCAATGTAAAAAACACAAAGACACGCTGACCGGCGAATACAATTTATCAGGTTTTTTTTGCTACAGATTGTCGTGGAAAACAAGAAATTCAGACCAGCTGCAGTCTTCATTCCAGTTTTGCCGATTGCGTTAGCTCCATGACTTGACAATTGACACGCTCACAAAGAGAAGCACGCTGGTACATTTCATCGAGAGGACTTCAGAAGCCTTCTCAAATCTTAGCGTTTGACAACATCAGTGCGAATCGGCCAAGCGTCACGTTACCTCTTCCTCTTCTCTTGCAGATGTAGCTGCTGTTTTGTTGGCAATGGTGAAATTTCCAGCCACCGTTGTGGGTGACAAAGTAAAGGCAGCGTCCGCCAGCGGCGTCAAAGGCATTATCTGGAAGGAGACGACAGATGCTAAGCGCTAAACCAACAAACATTTGACGGATTATAGACCGACCTGCTGTCAGGTTTTTGTAAGTCAACGGGGATCCATCAGTCCACTTGCTGCCTTCAGTGATATTGGCATTGGCGCCCAACCACAGAGTGGGACTGGTCACGACAGTGCCGTACATAGCTTTGGATCAAAGTTAAACAACGATCAAGAATACGAACATTGTACAGGTGCGTGTGTAGCGGCGTTGTTCCTTCTGGAGTTCATGCGGCATGAACTGTTCGAGCCTCCATCGTGTCCTTACCTCGTATGAAGTTCTGTTCAGTGTCGTCGGCAATGCTGAGCAGGTCGCCTCCGTGGTCGACGCATTTGTCTCGCGCCTTCTGCCAGGTCACGGCATGGTTGCGGCTCATCAGGTAGCAGAAGTCGTTGGATGGGTTGTCCATCCACCGGCCGCAATTTTCGCTCCAGCCTGCAAGCGAGAGCCATGTCACTTGAGGGCCAACTGGCGACAAGAGCGCGACCACGGATGTGACTCCCACCTGGCCTGAATATTGACGACGAATGAGCGGTAACAGCCTCTCGAACCTTGGCTGCAAGTGGGATCAAGTATGAGCGCGCGCGTGAAAGGGCAAAGAGAGCCGTCGTGACTTTCAGACCTTTTTGGCAGATGGTTCGAAAACGGTTATCGGTGCAGCCGTATAAATGAAGAAGTGCATCACTGTAATAAACACCAACGCAGTCTGTATCGTCTAGTAATTGCAATCCTGGGGTGTCGGCCTGCACACACGACAGAGGTTTGGAGTGCATGAAAGCTTTTCCTTTTTTTTTTTTTTGCTCTTTCAATTCCAATTCTAATTGCCATCGAACTTGTTCCAGCTGATTTTCTGGAAAACATTTATTTGCAGCTCTTCTCTGAACATTGCGGCCATTCCGGATAAAGTTTGACTTTTTTTGTTTTTGTTCAAGAAAATGTTCATTTCCTGCTTAAATGACACTTTGTATCTCACTTTTATGTCATTCTGGACAAATGACAACGTTTTAGGTAACTCAACATTTCACTTACGGTAGATGTTCCGTCAGTGAACTTAAAATTTTTTGCCTTGTTCCTGAGTCCCACCCAAGAACAGTGATTGTTTCTTAAGTGACCTTGAGAAAAGCAGAACAAGCGCAAGTTACAAAGATGCTGGTGAGCAATGCGGGATGATCATGAAATCGTCGGTTTGTCTTGGCGCTCACTTGACAAGAATTTGATTTCGTCCTCTGAGTGGACACTGGGCAGATGACTTTTGCGTGTCTTGCAGAAGTTCTCAGCTTCATTCCAATAGTAATAATTCTGAGAGAAATGATAGCAAGAAACGTTGAACAGGAATTCGCCGGGGTCGCAGGAGGAAGCTGAAGCCACAAACAAACTTGGATTAGAAAAGCACTGCAGGATGGTTCAGGAGTAAAAACAAGCGTAGCAGCCACTCACTCTCCACTCGATCGTAACCAAAGTCTTTCAAGGAACACTGTCGGCCCTCCGGGCAGTCTGCAGAAAGACCACACAATTGAAATGTCCCTTTTGACATAATATGACAATTCATGCGGGCTTACCGTCCGGCGAGCGCTCGCACATGTATGGCAACGAGGATCCGCACGAGCCGTGTCGCCACTTCCCTAGCTGTCGGTCGGTGTACTCGCCTTGGTTGACGAACGCGCAGGACTCGACGTCGGAGCTGTCGGGAAAAGTTGTGAAAAGCATCTCAGTAATTTTTCTTGCTTTCTGATGAAAAATTGACAAAAGCTTTGATTTCCCCCTCATCACGGTGCTCTTTTCCATTTTGGAAAAGCGACATTTTGACAGTAAAATGGCGCAAAAACGTAACCTCCTTACTTTCCGTTTAGACCTTCAGTCCAGTTGGAGTAGGTCACCGTCACACGGCCATCCATTTTGGAAAGGGGCCCCAAATCCTTGCCTAACATTCAACACATGACCTTCTTACCTTCCAACCTGACGGTTGTCCCAGTTGGAGTAGCTCGCCGTCACGCGGACATCGGACCAAGTCAGCTCCTTTTGCTCCTTGTCATACTGACACCAAGCCTCGTTGCAATTCTGCAGAGACCAATCCCGCTTGTCAATCGCGTACCAGTAGAGAATCAGCTGCTGCCGCTTCCGTCTCACCAGATTGGAGAGTCCGATCCAGAAGGGGTTCTTGCCCATTTCCTTCTTCACAAAGGCTTCCTCGTCCGACGAGGCGATGGAGACCAGGTCGCCGCCCTCCCAGACGCAGTCGTGCCGAGCCCCCAGCCAACCGTTGGGGGTCTCCATCTTCTTGTAGCAACAGGAGCCGAAAGGGAGCCAGTCTTTCTCACACGCTAAGCCCGGATCAGCTGAGGACACATTTGAGACTTGTATGATGGACGTACTGGCATAACTGTCTTGTCATGGCATTTGTATCGGGATTTGTTTCACCAAATGCTTCAATGCAGCATTCATTCCAGTGCATGTTTCTCCATTTGCACTTAAGATGACATCCTGTGTTATTTTTTCAGATTTGTATTAAAGTCCTAAATGACATTCAAAAGCAAACAACACACTTAACACACCTCACTGTCAGTGACTATTGGACGAAAATGAAAATGGATCAGCTCTCAAAAGGATAACGTTAAAATAGAGAAAAGAAGCTTGAAATTAAGTCGTTTGTGGTGGAGTTTTGCTTGCATCGACAATGTGGCAGGCAGCTTGCGACTATGAGCTCACCACTCACAATGGCACTAAATTGTACACTTAGCCCACAAAAGACATTAGCAAATACGCCCTCGTGTGGAGGATTTCTGTACTGCTCGCTGAGAACCTGATGTGGCTCCTTTGTTAGCGACAGCAATAAAATGGGAGAACGTGCTATCAAGTTGTTCTTGAAAAGATCCCCTTGTGGAGTAACCAAACTTGGTTTTCTTGCAAGTCACTTTTTTTATTCCTTTACCTCAGGGGTCGGCAACCCAAAATGTTCAAAGAGCCATATCCCCCCCCCCCCCCCCAAAAAAAAAACCATAACTATCCGGAATCGCACAAATTTAAATAAAAGCCTTTTAGAAGGCAACATAGACTGTCAATAAATAAGCTGTATGCCTACCATTAAAATAATTAAGTATACTACAAATACAAAATGAACATTCCTGATTTCATGTCTGTTTTCACTGCAGCGCATCCTGGAGATAATTAGGCACCAGGGAACTATTGATGTACGAGTTCACGTACCTGCATTGGAGAGCTGTCTGTTCGATATCTGTCACGTCACACGACTCTTCACAGGCAATTGAGAAAGCTGGAGCTGAATTAATATCCTTGATTTGCCGATCGGTGATATTGTTTGCCATTTTAATGTACCTTTCCCTTACTGTCCGAAAATAGGCACTCTTGATATTTTAATGAATGAATCCTTCACGTGCTCGCTATCGGTTTTCCGCGCTTTATTATCTCCTGGGCTGCAACAAAACTTGCAGCAGTAGTTTGGAGATGCAATCCACTTCTTGAAACTGGTTTTTCGGTCCTCAAATCTCTCCACCTTCACTGCAATTGCACCTTTCCTCACAGTTCCAACTGGGTGATCGGCGGCAAATTTAGCATGCTTTAGCTGAAATTGTCACTCCAAATTCCTCCTCTTGTTATTTGACAACGTCTCGTTGCATATCAAACACGCAGGCAAATGCTTCAGCATTGGCAATGAAAGCAAATAATTCAGTCCATTCTTTCTTAAAGCCTCTGTTCTCATCAGCAGTTCTACTCTTTTTGCCTTTTGAATCCATGGCCCGACACTCACGTACCTGTTTGTTTACAACTCGCCTCCGCATTTTTGCGCCATTCTGAAATTTGGTATTTTTAATATATTTACAACTACATCCATTTTTACAGCATGACAATGTGTCATGATTACCATTTAAAAAACATATTTAAAATAACCATTTTTCCATTTTCATGCACTTTTGCAAAAGCTCCAGGGAGCCGCTAGAAGATGCTAAAGAGCCGCATGTGGCTCTGGAGCCGCGGGTTGCCGATCCCCGGTTTACTTTCACAAGATACGTGATAGATGTGGTTTTGTGGCCGTGACTCGGGCAGTAGAGCGGGTCGAGCAATGCTTCCTCCTACTCTTTTTCGAGCAATCTTTATTGTTTTGCTTTGTTATTGTTTTGTTTCATGGACTTAAATTTGGCACTTTAAAGTGTCATTAGTTTTATTTTTCTCTTTTTATGTTTTAAATCTGTTCGAAATAAAGATATGTCATCATTTTGGGCTTCGATCCGGGCCCAAACCTGCGAGTTAGATCGAAGCCAAAGTGGTGACGTAGTTTTTAGTTTGTCATAATGGATTGGCCGGTGACGTCGTTTGCTCGTTAAACAAGAAATAAATTCAAAATCATCCAGAAGACCTTTAAGTTAGTCATTGGTCACTTAATTTTTATTCTACTACAGTTTATTCATCATTCCTGAATGCAAAGGATCTAAAGGTTGTACCTTTATCATTTTATGTGGCCCACAAAGACAAATTGTGCATCAAATTTGTGTCATTACTGGAATTGCAAATTGTCTTTACTTTCAATATCTTTCTTTTTTTAATATTTGACCAGTTTTTACTCGTCTGATTTGAAAACGAGCTATTTGTCCGTTTGTTTCGTAGCTCTTAGCGTATATGAGTTGCTCATACATTTATTTGGGTTGACAGTCATAATGGCCCTCCGAAAGAAACTATGAATACAGTGCGGCGCCCGGGAAAAATGAGTTTGACACCCCTGCTTTAGATCCTTTGCATCCAGGACTGATGAGAGGCATACTTTTTAAAGTCAAAAGTCGAAGAATTCTCACTTTAAAGTCAGAATCCTGCCACCCCCTTTTTTCCCTTCACCGGCCCTAATCCTCATCCGTACCAATCCAACTCCGAGATCGCAAATTACTCACTTGACGAAGTCCACGCGGCGCTCAACGCAAGAATACGCACAAGGCGCGCGGCCAGTGGGTTTGTCATCGCTCACGGGAGAGGAGATTCCACGCAAATAGTTTGCAGTCAACAATTCGACTCCAAAGCAAATGATGGACGGACTATACCAGTCACAAAACGCTTGCGTTGTTTGATATCACTAGGACGTCGGCCAGCACGTGACGTCACAAAAGCTCCTAACACGTTTGCACGCCTTTGACCAGGCGAGAGTGGACGTGACATCGTAGACGCCTTTCACTCGCAATAAAAAAGAACGCAAGTGACGAGTTTTGTCACTTACAAACCTTCGAGTTGGGTTTGGATCAGAGCCAAAGTAACGCCATGTTTTGTGTAAACGCATATGGCAGCGGCACTTTAGAAATGACTGTGTAAGGGATCACCGAGGATAAAAACACAATAATTGCTCAATGGAATACCTGTTCAAACCAAAAATAAACTTTTCGTTTCAGCATCAATCTACAGTTGTGTTTAAACACAATTATATTCATCACAGGGCCACTCAGAAATAGAAAAGCATTGGCGCTCATTGGAAACCTGGTCACCGTCTTCATGGAAAACACTACCATGATCGACAAAACGGAATCCTGTCTAATGTGCCTGGACAATTCATCTTTTAGGCTCTAGAATTTAGAATAGAAAAAGAAAGAGGCTGAAGCAGCAAAGTTAGTCAAATGCAAAATTTCCATTCACTACCAAAAACCTATGGGCTCGACTCCACACTTGAAATCGAAATCCACCCATTCCTTTCTAACTTGTTTTGCAAATGAACCACACGTGCTTGAATTTTGAGAGACCACTTTCATTTTCCATTGCAAATATACATTTTGAGATGGTGGACTGCATAAAAAAAGCAGGAGAGTTTTGCTCCAATTGTGTTGCTGTCCTCCACTCAGAAGCGGACAAAAACTTGCTGAGGAGCTCACAAACGTGACAAAAACAAAGGGGGAAAAAAAGGAGGCTTGCACACACACTTGGTTGCAGGCCATAATAGAGGACGTGAGGCCCCAGCCATGCACAAGTTATGACGACATCTTCTTTCTGTAGGGCGAGCGTGCGCGTTTGTGTTTTAACTCCGACGCTCCGAAGGCGTCATGTCCGAGTGTTTGCAGATGAGCGGCGCTCCGTTTGCTCTTCTCCATCAGCTCCATGTCGCGAGACTTGGAGTTCTATAGGAAGCGGTCATAGAGGGAAGGAAGAGGTGATAGCATGGAGCAGGAAGCAGAGGACACCGGGTCAGGGGGGGAAAAAAACAAAGAAAGCAAAGAAGCAGAGGAAAACAAGTTAGTTAACCAAGACAAAGTGGGGAAAACGTGACGATGGTCCCACTGAAAGACAACTTTTTTTTTTTTTTTCCCAACGTTGATCCTTTGCATAAAATGCAACCAAAATGTGATGGCCGCAAAGCGTGTACCTACGGATATTCTACTGTTCTACCGATGTAATGTCCAAAGGCAGAAATGTGACTTTTAACAAAGGCCTTTCCACGCTAGCTGCTGGTAAAATTGGCAGTTTTGGAACCTGACTTCAGAGGTTAGTATCCGAGGAAGGACACCATCTGTGTACCACAAAGCTGGGACTGACTTTAGATGTACATGTTGTTGGATTTTGTCCACAATTTAGGGAGTGCGCTATCTGCACCTCACGGCAAAAGCCATTGCCAATCACCTGTTATCCAATTTACTCACCGCGTGCTCGTTTGATTTCTTCAAATTTAGGGAAATGCTAAGACACTGAAGCAGAAATTAGACTTACACAGGTTGGTTGAGTTCAATCACAATTCTTGTTAAGAAAGCTCTGTTTTCAGGAAAGCACAATACAGCGCTGGGCCTTTCGTGCGACCATGCTCAAGAGCAGAACGTCTCCATTCAGAAAAGGCAACGTTCAAGGTTCTTTGGTCAGCTTATATTCAGTTGCACATGCCAGTGTGGGCCGAGTTTGATGCGTGATGAGTCAGGGGGTGTGGCAAGTTCGCAGGAGATTTTGATTCCATGGGAGTGGGTGCTGGTTCGGTGAGAGCTGGTTCCGTGGGGGTGGGTGCTGATTATGGGCGATTCGGTGTGTGTGGGGGCTGCTGTCTTCCATTCCGTCTTTCGGCCTTGGCGATCATCTTTGGCCGGGTTCTTGGCTGTCTCCCTCTGGTACCTGCTGCTTTGATCTCCACGTGACCTTCCTGTAAACATTCTGCTCCATTCTTGCACATGCACTGTCGCACCTCATCCATTTGTCATTCTTTCAATTTTGTCATTTTGTACGGAATTATGTGAGCTTTTGGCTGTGACATCATCAATTCATTAATGTTCCCTGACTATGCAAAGTTTGTACTCACCACTTACCATGTTTTTGTTTGTCTGTTCTTTTGATACTCCATGTACTTGCTTACGTCATCATATTCTTAGTTTAATCATGCTTCCAACCATATCTTTTCCTTGTTCGGCAAAATACTTCCCTCTGTCCAGAATGTTCAGTAGTAATCGAAAACTGGCATCTAGCATTCGTCAAAACATAAGATACAATCAAGTACTGAACATTTTTAGACGACTTTGGCAATGTCCGTGATTTAGAAAATCATCAGGCATGCATTAAACAGTTCCTTAAGGGTCATTCATTAAGCTATTCAGGCAATATATCAAAAAACATTTGTTATTTCAAAGTGCTCAGAAATATATATCAGATCATAAAGTTATAAAAATCTTTGTCATTACCACCTATCAAAAATGTGTCCTTATGGCTTCTTTATTGATTTGGTGTGTCGGTATAATTATATGTTTCAAATATTTCTTTGATTGCTTTAATATGTGAATATACTTGTCTGCTCATGTACTTTATTCAATGAGGTTTGAGCATATCTGTTTTTGTAGCTAGGCAGGACTTTTTGTATTTCGACCCCATTCCTTCAATGTACGCCTTGCGATTGGCTGGCTCCCAGTTCAGGGTGCACCAACTGCCTGAAAAGTGCTGGGATAGGCTACAGCGCGCCCACCAGCCACGCGAGTAAAAATTTCAGATAGTGAATGGATGGATAAAAAGCAAACAGTGCCCAATCCTGCTTTGGTGTAACCAGACAAGCGATATGCAAATCGTTCAATGGAGGTCTTCATAGTTTATCGATCCGGACTGCTCCACGAGGATCCACCCGGGAAAGGAGGGGTAATTGAATAGCCAGTGGTTCTTAACCTTGTTGGAGGTACCGAACCCCACCAGTTTCATATGCGCATTCACCGAACCCCTCGTTAGTGAATTTTTTTCTTTTTGTTAAATTCTAGACATTTTTTTTTTTTTTTTACTGGTGCACAAAATGAGCCATGCATGAACATCACCTTGTTCAAAGAACAAAACCAACACAATGCATGAACAAATTACATACTGGTAAATCAGAATTTACACAATAAATCAGGTTTGTTCGGACCTCCTCAGTGGAGGCGCTGTCGAACCCCTGAGACCGACTCACCGAACCCCTAGGGTTCGATCGAACCCAGGTTAAGAACCACTGCTTTCAGCTGATTGGACAATGTAGCAACTTGTGCAGCCTACCAAACTTTTGTTCTGATCAATCACGGCAACAGAAATGCTCATTAGAAAAAAAGCTAAAAACAACACAAACATGCATAAGGGGCCAAGTCGTTGTGTTAATGGCTACTGACCGACTACATGTTTTTCCCCACAATAGCACGTTGTATGTCTATGAGGATCGCAAAGCATTTTCCCGAATAGAGGCAGCACTTCATACACGACACTGTGTCTATTTGGCACATGCACACAAACTGTATACACCCCACCGTCTTGACAATATATCCTAGCAACCAGGGATATATGCCACGTCGCAGAAGGCTCATCTGTCTATCAAGCAAGTAACAAAATCAGAGTAATGTCAATGCAAAAACTACAAAAACAAGTCTCCAGGCCTTTCTCATGAGCCACATACTATCTTGCCTAGTGTAGATCTTTTATTTATTTATTTTTAAATATTGAATTCAGCTCAATTAGTCACGTCCTATGTATCCAACATTTTCTTTATTTAACCTGCATAGATGTACATTCTGCTTGACCTACCCCTCGATTCCCGCAACAACAAATGTCCCCTCTCAATGTTTCATTGACTGACTCAATCCTGAGTAATCCAATGAGTGGTGGATGTGACGGCAATGGAATAGAGAGGGGAAAACAGTGAATACTTTGGAATTTTTAACACTTTTTTTTCATTTTAAGAGATAATAAGTGCAATGTGTGTTGTGCTGTTTAATTTACTTACTTAACTTTATTTATTTATTTGATTGATTGATTGATTGATTGATTGATTGTAACAATTCACACTTTTAACTGCTTAATTCATGCGAACGCAGCAAACCCTAGATAAGAATCAATACATTCAAGTTAGAAACCACCAAATAAACGTTTTACCAAAGCCCCAAGTAATTTGTCTTTCTTTTTCTTCTTTGTCAACTTTTCACCTCTTTATGTATACACACACAACAGAGTCAACAAGCTTTTGAATACATTTCAATAAATTCAAAAATGTACTGCATTAACTGTTGCAGTGACACCGTTTTAAAAAAAAAAAAGTCCACTTGTGATCATACGTCATCATTTCATTGACATGCAATAGCTGAACTTATGCAGCGACTGGGGAAAAGCAGAAATCAGTTACGAAAATGAGTGTTTCCCCCCAATTATGTTGCAAGCTGCTTAGGCAGAATGAATTCCAGTGCGGATCAACGTGCTGCTCGTTACAAGTCCTCTTGCTCGCCCTGACAATAAATATTTTGTACTTGCAATCAACCTACAAACGCCAGAATTATATCATCCAACTCCGGCCACCAACACTGGCGATCACTACATGCAGAATCACACTTTATCGCTTATCACGAGTGTCAGTCTATGACTGCTGTGGCGAAAGTTAGTTTGGAGAAAGAAAAAGTTGCAATTCAATGGCTTTACCGTTTGAGTCACCGGCCGAGTGAAGTAACTTGCACCAACAATCTCAACACCAGCGACGCCAAATAGTGGTTAACATTTTCTCACGGATGAAACAACAGCAAGAAATACTTCACAACCACACACTAATCATGAGTAGAATTAGGGTCGAAATAAAGTTCCGTTTAAGTATGGCAAAACAAAAAATTTTAACGTACCGGCAACGCGAATATCTTTTATTTTTGGACGCCCCGAGAAGGAGATTTCCGCCGATGTGCTTTGCGCACTAGTGGTATAGTGCAGCTCAGATGGTCAAAAGGTGATCACGTGACCAGTGAGAACCCCAAGACCACAAACCAGTCAAAAGCGTTAAGCCATCATGAAGTTTCCCTTATCCCCCCCCCGCTAAAGATACATACGTCTCCGTTACAAAATAAGAAAACAAGAACAACAAAACACTTGGAAAAGACGAATACCGCAAGTGTCATGTTGCTTTCCGAATCCATATTCGTGAATTGCATTGCATTGCGTTGCCTCGGAACCTATTCTGTAATTTAGTATTTTTATTCATCGAATGACTGCCCGTTAAATAGGAATAACTTGACCAGAAACTGTTTCTTTAGAACGTGCAGGGTGTGATTCAACCACAGGAGGGCGACAATACCCTGCGAGCATTTTGACGTCGAATAGACGTCTGTCAGTGGATCACCAGCTCCCTGGCCAACAGGGAGCGACAGCGTGTGAGGCTGGGGGCAATCACATCCGACACCCGGACCACCAATACTGGCGCCCCCCAGGGGTGCGTCCTCTCCCCACTGCTCTTCTCTCTCTGCACTCACGATTGTTCCTCAGGCGACGCTCCTGTGAAGCTCCTGAAGTATGCGGACGACGCCACTCTTATCGGACTGATCCAGGACGGTGACGAGACTGCGTACAGACAAGAGGTGCAGCGGCTGCTCAACTGGTGCAGCCAAAACCACCTGGACCTGAGGCCGCTCAAGACCGTGGAGATGACAATGGACTTCAGGCGAGACCCT
>NW_028284207.1:15000-35000 GCF_059516105.1 Syngnathus floridae | reverse complement strand
GCGCCACCCCCCGACCGCCACCCCCCGACCGCCACAAGGCGACCGCCACAAGGCGACCGCCACAAGGCGACCGCCACCATCCCCAAGCGCCACCCCCCGACCGCCACCCCCCGACCGCCACAAGGCGACCGCCACAAGGCGACCGCCACAAGGCGACCGCCACAAGGCGACCGCCACCATCCCCAAGCGCCACCCCCCGACCGCCACCCCCCGACCGCCACAAGGCGACCGCCACAAGGCGACCGCCACCATCCCCAAGCGCCACCCCCCGACCGCCACCCCCCGACCGCCACAAGGCGACCGCCACCATCCCCAAGCGCCACCCCCCGACCGCCACCCCCCGACCGCCACCAGCCGACTGCCACCAGCCGACCGCCACCAGCCGACCGCCACCAGCCGTTCGCGGTGTGCGCCTCCGGCGCCACCGGTCCCAAGCACCATCCCCAAGCACCATCCCCGACCGCCACCCCCCGACCGCCACCCCCCGACCGCCACAAGGCGACCGCCACCAGCCGACCGCCACCAGCCGACCGCCACCAGCCGACCGCCACCAGCCGTTCGCGGTGTGCGCCTCCGGCGCCACCGGTCCCCAAGCACCATCCCCAAGCACCATCCCCGACCGCCACCCCCCGACCGCCACCCCCCGACCGCCACCCAGCGACCGCCACCCGCCGTTCGCGGTGTGCGCCGTTATCCGCCTCTCGGTGGTCCTTGCCGGGCGTGGGTCGGCGTCCGCTGTCGGTAGGTGACGGGACCATTATTGGCCCGCGGACCAGCCGGCGGGGCTCTCTTGAGAGTTTACCCGCCTTCGCTGGTTCCCTGGTCGGCCACGAGTAGCGAGAATTCGGCCTCTTCGCCCGGAGCGCGGAGCGACTTTTGCGAAAATGCACTAAGTGCCAAAGCCCATTCATTTACAACGGCGTGTCCGCCAGAGGGCGCATTTCCCGCCGCGGACCGGCCGGCGGGGCTCGTCGGAGAGCGTATCCGCCTCTCGGTGGTTCTTACCGGGCGTGGGACGGCGTCCGCTGTGGGTACGTTACGGGACCACGTTCGGCCCGCGGACCAGCCGGCGGGGCTCTCTTGAAAGCTTACCCGCCTTCGCTGGTTCCCCGGTCGGCCGCGAGTGGCGAGAATTCGGCCTCTTCACCTGGAGCGCGGAGCGACTTTTGCGAAAATTTTTCTAAGTGCCAAGGGCTCTCGCGCCGCGATGCGTCCGCCTCTGCTGGTTCCCTGGTCGGCCACGAGTGGCGAGAATTCGGCCTCTTCACCTGGAGCGCGGAGCGACTTTTGCCAATTTTTTTCTAAGTGCCAAGGGCTCTTGCGCCGCGATGCGTCCGCCTCTGCTGGTTCCCCGGTCGGCCGCGAGTGGCGAGAATTCGGCCTCTTCACCCGGAGCGACTTTTGCCAATTTTTTTCTAAGTGCCAAGGGCTCTCGCGCCGCGATGCGTCCGCCTCTGCTGGTTCCCCGGTCGGCCGCGAGTGGCGAGAATTCGGCCTCTTCACCTGGAGCACGGAGCAACTTTTGCCAAATTTTTTCTAAGTGCCAAGGGCTCTCGCGCCGCGATGCGTCCGCCTCTGCTGGTTCCCCGGTCGGCCGCGAGTGGCGAGAATTCGGCCTCTTCACCCGGAGCCCGGGCCGACTCCCGCCGATACGATCACATCATGATCCAATAGCGAGTGTCGTATAACTATAACATGATGTACAAAATAAATATATAAATATTAACATCCCCTATAAACATTAAATATATAAATATTAACATCACCTATAAACATTAAACATATAAATATTAACATCGCCTATAAACATGATGAATACAGTGTTTATAACCGAATGCTCATTTTGTATTATTTGGCTTTAAATGCGATCATATGTAGTATATATCATGTATTTATCCACGAACCGTTAAAGAGATGTCAAGTCAGGCTACCTTAAGAGAGTCATAGTTACTCCCGCCGTTTACCCGCCTCTGTGCGAGAGGCGGTGTAATTTCTCTCCGTGTCCGCTGGAGGGAGGTATTTCCCCGTTACGACCTCCGGGAAGATCACCGGGACGCGGAGAACGCTTAGCCGGGGCGCTGGAAGCCTCGTTCGGCTTATAAAGTGAGGAGGAAAGCACTCGGGGAACCGGCTGGGGGTGCTGGGGAAGTTCAGCGGGCCGCGTAAAACGCTTAGCCGGGGCTCTGGAAGCCTCGTTCGGCTTAAAGAGTGAGGAGGAATGCATCATGAGAACCGGCTGGAGGTGCTTTGGAAGCTCGGCGGGCCGCGTAAAACGCTTAGCCGGGGCTCTGGAAGCCTCCTCGGGGGTCAAGAGTTAGGAGGAAAGCCCCATGAGAACCGGCTGGAGGTGCTCCGGAAGCTCAGCGGGCCGCGTAAAACGCTTAGCCGGGGTGCTGGAAGTCTCCTCGGGCGTCAAGAGTGAGGAGGAAAGCACTCGGGGAACCGGCTGGGGGTGCTGGGGAAGTTCAGCGGGCCGCGTAAAACGCTTAGCCGGGGCTCTGGAAGCCTCGTTCGGCTTAAACAGTGAGGATGGGAGCACCCGGAGAACCGGCTGGAGGTGCTCTGGAAGTCCAGCGGGCCGCGTAAAACGCTTAGCCGGGGCTCTGGAAGCCTCGTTCGGCTTAAACAGTGAGGATGGGAGCACCCGGAGAACCGGCTGGAGGTGCTCTGGAAGTCCAGCGGGCCGCGTAAAACGCTTAGCCGGGGCTCTGGAAGCCTCGTTCGGCTTAAACAGTGAGGATGGGAGCACCCGGGGAACCGGCTGGAGGTGCTCTGGAAGTCCAGCGGGCCGCGTAAAACGCTTAGCCGGGGCTCTGGAAGCCTCCTCGGGCGTCAAGAGTGAGGAGGAATGCATCATGAGAACCGGCTGGAGGTGCTGTGGAAGCTCGGCGGGCCGCGTAAAACGCTTAGCCGAGGCTCTGGAAGCCTCCTCGGGCTTCAAGAGTTAGGAGGAAAGCCCCATGAGAACCGGCTGGAGGTGCTGTGGAAGCTCGGCGGGCCGCGTAAAACGCTTAGCCGGGTCTCTGGAAGCCTCGTTCGGCTTAAAGAGTGAGGAGTGAAGCACCCGGAGAACCGCCTGGAAGTGCTGTGGAGGCTCGGCGGGCCGCGTAAAACGCTTAGCCGGGGCTCTGGAAGCCTCGTTCGGCTTAAACAGTGAGCAGGAAAGCACCCGTGGAACCGGCTGGAGGTGCGGTGGAAGCTCAGCGGGCCGCGTAAAACGCTTAGCCGGGGCTCTGGAAGCCTCCTCGGGGGTCAAGAGTTAGGAGAAAAAGCACCCCCGAGAACCGGCCGGGTCCTCCACGAACCGTGAAAAAGATGTCGAGTGCCTCTACCTTAAGAGAGTCATAGTTACTCCCGCCGTTTGGCCGAAGGTGTATTTACTCGCCGTGTCCGCTGGAGGGAGGTATTTCCCCGCTCCAACGGCACCGGCGGCTTCCGAACGTCTCCCCGAGCGCTCGGAAGTCCGCGCGGGGGGGAGAAGCGGGCCGTGCGAGGTACCGGGTGGAGCTGGACCGTCACCGGGTCCGCTCGTCGTGCGCGCCGGCCGCTGGAAGTCGAAAAAAGCTCCGCGATCTCATCCGCGGAGTGCAGATCCGCTGGGCTGGAGCTATTTTGGGCCACTTGGCGCGCGCGCACGGCCTCCCGGAGGTGCCGGGTGGAGTGCGCGAGCGCACCGGCCGCTGGAAGTCGGATGAAGTTCCGCGATCTCATCCGCGGAGCTTGTAAAGTGCAGATCCGGTCGGCCTGGAGCTATTTTCGGCCACTTGGCGCATGCGCACGGCCTCCCGGAGGTGCCGGGTGGAGTGCGCGAGCGCACCGGCCGCTGGAAGTCGGATAAAGCTCCGCGATCTCATCCGCGGTGCTTGTAAAGTGCAGATCCGGTCGGCTAGGAGCTATTTTCGGCCACTTGCGCATGCGCACGGCCTCCCGGAGGTTCCGGGCGGCGTGCGTAAGCGCACGGGCCGCTGGAAGTCGAATAATGCTCCGCGATCTCATCCGCGGTGCTTGTAAACAGCCGATCCGCTGGGCTGGAGCTATTTTGGGCCACTTGGCGCGCGCAGCACGGCCTCCCGGAGGTTCCGGGCGGCGTGCCGGGTGGAGTGCGCGAGCGCACCGGCCGCTGGAAGTCGAATAATGCTCCGCGATCTCATCCGCGGTGCTTACAACTAGCCGATCCGGTCGGCCTGGAGCTATTTTCGGCCACTTGGCCCGCGCGCACGGCCTCCCGGCTGTCCCGGTGGTCCCGGTCGCCTCCGCGGACGGTTAAAAAAATCTCAAGTGGGCCTACCTTAAGAGAGTGACAGTTACTCCCGCCGTTTGGCCGCTCAAAGTGCCACCGGACGCGCAGCAACGGGTGTGTGCGCTAAGTGCGAGAGGTGGCGTATTTACCCGCCGTGTCCGCTAGAGGGAGGTATTTCCCCGTTACAAGCTCCGGGAAGATCAGCGGGACGCGGAGAACGCTTAGCCGGGGTGCTGGGAGCCTCGTTCGGCTTAGAAAGTGAGGTGGAAAGCACTCGGGGAACCGGCTGGAGGTGCTCTGGAAGCTCAGCGGCCCGCGTAAAACGCTTAGCCGGGGCTCTGGAAGCCTCGTTCGGCTTAAACAGTGAGGAGGAAAGCACCCGGGGAACCGGCTGGAAGTGCTCCGGAAGCTCAGCGGGCCGCGTAAAACGCTTAGCCGGGGCTCTGGAAGCCTCGTTCGGCTTATAAAGCGAGGAGGAAAGCAGCCGGGGAACCGGCTGGAGGTGCTCTGGAAGTTCAGCGGACCGCGTAAAACGTTTAGCCGGGGCTCTGGAAGCCTCCTCGGGCGTCAAGAGTTAGGAGGAAAGCATTGTGAGGGCCGGCTGGGGGTGCTCTGGAAGTCCAGCGGGCCGCGTAAAACGCTTAGCCGGGGCTCTGGAAGCCTCGTTCGGCTTAAAGAGTGAGGAGGAAAGTACTGGGGGAACCGGCTGGAGGTGCTGTGGAAGCTCAGTGGGCTGCGTAAAACGCTTAGCCGAGGCTCTGGAAGCCTCCTCGGGCGTCAAGAGTTAGGAGGAAAGCCTCATGAGAACCGGCTGGAGGTGCTGTGGAAGCTCGGCGGGCCGCGTAAAACGCTTAGCCGGGGTGCTGGAAGCCTCCTCGGGCGTCAAGAGTTAGGAGGAAAGCATCATAAGAACCGGCTGGGGGTGCTGTGGAAGTCCAGCGGGCCGCGTAAAACGCTTAGCCGAGGCTCTGGAAGCCTCGTTCGGCTTAAAGAGTGAGGAGGAATGCATCATGAGAACCGGCTGGAGGTGCTGTGGAAGCTCAGCGGGCCGCGTAAAACGCTTATCCGAGGCTCTGGAAGCCTCCTCGGGCGTCAAGAGTTAGGAGGAAAGCCTCATGAGAACCGGCTGGAGGTGCTGTGGAAGCTCAGCGGGCCGCGTAAAACGCTTAGCCGGGGCTCTGGAAGCCTCGGGCGGCTTAGAAAGTGAGGAGGAAAGCAGCCGGGGAACCGGCTGGAGGTGCTTTGGAAGTTCAGCGGGCCGCGTAAAACGCTTAGCCGGGGCTCTGGAAGCCTCCTCGGGCGTCGAGAGTTAGGAGAAAAAGCACCCCCGAGAACCGGCCGGGTCGTCCACGAACCGCTAAAAAGATGTCGAGTGCCGCTACCTTAAGAGAGTCATAGTTACTCCCGCCGTTTGGCCGAAGGTGTATTTACTCGCCGTGTCCGCTGGAGGGAGGTATTTCCCCGCTCCAACGTCACCGGCGGCTTCCGAACGTCTCCCCGAGCGCTCGGAAGTCCGCGCGGGGGGGGGAGAAGCGGGCCGTGCGAGGTACCGGGTGGAGCTGGACCGTCACCTGGTCCGCTCGTCGGGCGCGCCGGCCGCTGGAAGTCGAACAAAGCTCCGCGATCTCATCCGCGGTGCTTGTAAAGTGCAGATCCGCTGGGCTGGAGCTATTTTGGGCCACTTGGCGCGCGCGCACGGCCTCCCGGAGGTGCCGGGTGGAGTGCGCGAGCGCACCGGCCGCTGGAAGTCGGATAAAGCTCCGCGATCTCATCCGCGGAGCTTGTAAAGTGCAGATCCGCTGGGCTGGAGCTATTTTCGGCCACTTGCGCATGCGCACGGCCTCCCGGAGGTGCCGGGTGGAGTGCGCGAGCGCACCGGCCGCTGGAAGTCGGATAAAGCTCCGCGATCTCATCCGCGGAGCTTGTAAAGTGCAGATCCGCTGGGCTGGAGCTATTTTCGGCCACTTGCGCATGCGCACGGCCTCCCGGAGGTTCCGGGCGGCGTGCGTAAGCGCACCGGCCGCTGGAAGTCGAATAATGCTCCGCGATCTCATCCGCGGTGCTTACAACTAGCCGATCCGGTCGGCCTGGAGCTATTTTCGGCCACTTGGCCCGCGCGCACGGCCTCCCGGCTGTCCCGGTGGTCCCGGTCGCCTCCGCGGGCGGTTAAAAAAATCTCAAGTGAGCCTACCTTAAGAGAGTGACTGTTACTCCCGCCGTTTGGCCGCTCAGAGTGCCACCGGACGCGCAGCAACGCGAGTGTGCGCTAAGTGCGAGAGGTGGCGTATTTACCCGCCGTGTCCGCTAGAGGGAGGTATTTCCCCGTTACAAGCTCCGGGAAGATCAGCGGGACGCGGAGAACGCTTAGCCGGGGCTCTGGAAGCCTCGGGCGGCTTAGAAAGTGAGGAGAAAAGCACCCGGAGAAGCGGCTGGAGGTGCTCTGGAAGTTCAGCGGGCCGCGTAAAACGCTTAGCCGGGGCTCTGGAAGCCTCGTTCGGCTTATAAAGTGAGGAGGAAAGCACTCGGGGAACCGGCTGGAGGTGCTGTGGAAGTTCAGCGGGCCGCGTAAAACGCTTAGCCGGGGCTCTGGAAGCCTCGTTCGGCTTAGGAAGTGAGGTGGAAAGCACCCGGAGAATATTTCAATATGATTTGACTATAAATGCGATCATATGTAGTATATATCACATATTTATCCACGAACCGTTCAAGAAAATGTCAAATGAGCCTAACTTAAGAGAGTGACTGTTACTCCCGCCGTTTGGCCGCTCAAAGTGCCACCGGACGCGCAGCAACGGGTGTGTGCGCTAAGTGCGAGAGGTGGCGTATTTACCCGCCGTGTCCGCTGGAGGGAGGTAATTCCCCGTTACGACCTCCGGGGAGATCAACGGGACGTGGAGAACGCTTAGCCGGGGCTCTGGAAGCCTCGGGCGGCTTAGAAAGTGAGGAGGAAAGCAGCCGGGGAACCGGCTGGAGGTGCTCTGGAAGCTCAGCGGGCCGCGCAAAACGCTTAGCCGGGGCTCTGGAAGCCTCGTTCGGCTTAAACAGTGAGGAGGAAAGCAGCCGTGGAACCGGCTGGAAGTGCTGTGGAGGCTCGGCGGGCCGCGTAAAATGCTTAGCCGGGGTGCTGGAAGCCTCGTTCGGCTTAAAGAGTGAGGAGTAAAGCACCATGAGGACCGTCTGGAGGTCTTCTGGAAGCACAGCGGGCCGTGGAGAACGCTTAGCCGGGGTGGTGGAAGCCTGGGCCGGCTTAGAGAGTGAGGAGTAAAGCACCATGAGGACCGGCTGGAGGTCTTCTGGAAGCACAGCGGGCCGTGGAGAACGCTTAGCCGGGGTGCTGGAAGTCGAGTAAGGCTCAGCCATCTCGTCCAAGGTGCTTACAAAGTGCATGTCCGCTCGGCTGGAGGTATTTCCGGCCACCCGGCGCGTGTGCACGGCCTCTGGGTGGCTCCGGGCCGGCTAGAATTCCGGACCGCGATCGCTAACTCGCGGGACCCTAAATGGCCCGCGGACCAGCCGGCGGGACCTCGGTGACCACCCATCCGCCTCGCGGTGGTCCCCGGCCGGGTAGAATTCCGGACCGCGATCGGTACCTCGCGGGACCCTAAATGGCCCGCGGACCAGCCGGCGGGACCTCGGTGAGCACCCATCCGCCTCGCGGTGGTTCCCGGCCGGCTAGAATTCCGGACCGTGATCGCTAACTCGCGGGACCCTAAATGGCCCGCGGACCAGCCGGCGGGACCTCGGTGACCACCCATCCGCCTCGCGGTGGTCCCCGGCCGGGTAGAATTCCGGACCGCGATCGGTACCTCGCGGGACCCTAAATGTCCCGCGGACCAGCCGGCGGGACCTCGGTGAGCACCCATCCGCCTCGCGGTGGTTCCCGGCCGGCTAGAATTCCGGACCGCGATCGCTAACTCGCGGGACCCTAAATGGCCCGCGGACCAGCCGGCGGGACCTCATTGAAGACCCATCCGCCTCGCGGTGGTCCCCGGCCGGCTAGAATTCCGGACCGCGATCGGTACCTCGCGGGACCCTAAATGGCCCGCGGACCAGCCGGCGGGACCTCGGTGAGCACCCATCCGCCTCGCGGTGGTTCCCGGCCGGCTAGAATTCCGGACCGCGATCGCTAACTCGCGGGACCCTAAATGGCCCGCGGACCAGCCGGCGGGACCTCGGTGACCACCCATCCGCCTCGCGGTGGTCCCCGGCCGGGTAGAATTCCGGACCGCGATCGGTACCTCGCGGGACCCTAAATGGCCCGCGGACCAGCCGGCGGGACCTCGGTGAGCACCCATCCGCCTCGCGGTGGTTCCCGGCCGGCTAGAATTCCGGACCGCGATCGGTAACTCGCGGGACCCTAAATGGCCCGCGGACCAGCCGGCGGGACCTCGGTGAAGACCCATCCGCCTCGCGGTGGTCCCCGGCCGGCTAGAATTCCGGACCGCGATCGGTAACTCGCGGGACCCTAAATGGCCCGCGGACCAGCCGGCGGGACCTCGGTGAAGACCCATCCGCCTCGCGGTGGTCCCCGGCCGGGTAGAATTCCGGACCGCGATCGGTAACTCGCGGGACCCTAAATGGCCCGCGGACCAGCCGGCGGGACCTCGGTGAAGACCCATCCGCCTCGCGGTGGTCCCCGGCCGGCTAGAATTCCGGACCGCGATCGGTAACTCGCGGGACCCTAAATGGCCCGCGGACCAGCCGGCGGGACCTCGGTGAAGACCCATCCGCCTCGCGGTGGTCCCCGGCCGGCTAGAATTCCGGACCGCGATCGGTAACTCGCGGGACCCTAAATGGCCCGCGGACCAGCCGGCGGGACCTCGGTGAAGACCCATCCGCCTCGCGGTGGTCCCTGGCCGGGTAGAATTCCGGACCGCGATCGCTAACTCGCGGGACCCTAAATGGCCCGCGGACCAGCCGGCGGGACCTCGGTGAAGACCCATCCGCCTCGCGGTGGTCCCCGGCCGGCTAGAATTCCGGACCGCGATCGCTAACTCTCGGGACCCTAAATGGCCCGCGGACCAGCCGGCGGGACCTCGGTGACCACCCATCCGCCTCGCGGTGGTCCCTGGCCGGCTAGAATTCCGGACCGCGATCGCTAACTCGCGGGACCCTAAATGGCCCGCGGACCAGCCGGCGGTACCTCGGTGACCACCCATCCGCCTCGCGGTGGTCCCTGGCCGGGTAGAATTCCGGACCGCGATCGGTAACTCGCGGGACCCTAAATGGCCCGCGGACCAGCCGGCGGGACCTCGGTGAAGACCCATCCGCCTCGCGGTGGTCCCCGGCCGGCTAGAATTCCGGACCGCGATCGCTAACTCGCGGGACCGCAATTGGCCCGCGGACCAGCCGGCGGGACCCGCTTGACTTCCTATCCGCCTTCGCTGGTTCCCAAGTCGGCTAGAATTCCGGACCGCGATCGCTAACTCGCGGGACCGCAATTGGCCCGCGGACCAGCCGGCGGGACCCACTTGACTTCCTATCCGCCTTCGCTGGTTCCCAAGTCGGCTAGAATTCCGGACCGCAATCGCTAACTCGCGGGACCGCAATTGGCCCGCGGACCAGCCGGCGGGACCCAATCCACTTCCTATCCGCCTTCGCTGGTTCCCAAGTCGGCTAGAATTCCGGACCGCGATCGCTAACTCGCGGGACCGCAATTGGCCCGCGGACCAGCCGGCGGGACCCGCTCCACTTCCTATCCGCCTTCGCTGGTTCCCAAGTCGGCCACAAATTACGATTATTCGGCCTCTCGCTCTGGAAGTGCCATCGGCACTTGCTCGGAAAAGTGTCCGCCTCTTCTGGTTCCCTAGGTCGGCCGCCAAATGCGAAAAATCGGCCTCTACCCCGTTTGGGTACCAGGGGTAGGGTGCAGTACCAACTTTGGTCTTCAGGTGCGCCAGAGCGCGATGGTTGGTCCCACTAGTCAGCGTACTCATCGACGGTTTACTCCCCTTTCGCAAAATATAGTGGGCACGTATGTGCAGGACTGTTTATTTTTATTTTGAAAAATTTTCTAAGTGCCAGCGGACGCTGGCACACGACGTGTCCGAGCCACGATGGTGCCCAGGCCGGACAGCGACGGCGAAAAAGCCCATTCTGGAAGTTTCGAATATGCCAACGGCAAAAGCGGCGTGATGTGTCCGCCTCGGCTGGTTCTCCGGCCGGCCAGAAAAAGTGAAAATTCGGCCTCTCGCTCTGGAGGTCCGACGAACTTTGGCGAATATTTTCTAAGTGCCAACGGGTGTTACACCGTAATGTGTCCGACGCGGCTGGTTCCTCCGGTCGGCCAGAAAAAGTGAAAATTCGGCCTCTTCGCCTGGAAGTCCGGCCGACTTGGGCGAATATTTTCTAAGTGCCAACGGGTGTTGCGCCGAAATGTGTCCGACTCGGCTGGTTCCCCGAGTCGGCCCGAACGAGCGAAAATTCGGCCTCTTCGCCTGGAAGTCCGACGAACTTTGGCGAATATTTTCTAAGTGCCAACGGGTGTTCGGCCGTAATGTGTCCGACTCGGCTGGTTCCCCGAGTCGGCCCGAACGAGCGAAAATTCGGCCTCTTCGCCTGGAGGTCCAACGAACTTTGGCGAATATTTTCTAAGTGCCAACGGGTGTTACACCGTAATGTGTCCGACTCGGCTGGTTCCCCGAGTCGGTCAGAAAAAGTGAAAATTCAGGCTCTTCGCCTGGAAGTCCGGCCGACTTTGGCGAATATTTTCTAAGTGCCAACGGGTTTTCGGCCGTAATGTGTCCGACTCGGCTGGTTCCCCGAGTCGGCCCGAACGAGCGAAAATTCAGCCTCTTCGCCTGGAAGTCCGGCCGACTTTGGCGAATATTTTCTAAGTGCCAACGGGTGTTCGGCCGTAACGTGTCCGACTCGGCTGGTTCCCCGAGTCGGCCCGAACGAGTGAAAATTCGGCCTCTTGCTCTGGAAGTCCTGCCAATTTGAGCGAATATTTTCTAAGTGCCATCGGGTCTTGCCCGGAAAAGTGTCCGACTCGGCTGGTTCCCTAGTTCGGCCACATAATGTGAAAATTCGGCCTCTTGCTCTGGAAGTCCTGCCAACTTGAGCGAATATTTTCTAAGTGCCATCGGGTCTTGCCCGGAAAAGTGTCCGACTCGGCTGGTTCCCCGAGTCGGCCCGAACGAGCGAAAATTCGGCCTCTTGCTCTGGAAGTCCTGCCAACTTGAGCGAATATTTTCTAAGTGCCATCGGGTCTTGCCCGGAAAAGTGTCCGACTCGGCTGGTTCCCCGAGTCGGCCCGAACGAGCGAAAATTCGGCCTCTTGCTCTGGAAGTCCTGCCAACTTGAGCGAATATTTTCTAAGTGCCATCGGGTCTTGCCCGGAAAAGTGTCCGACTCGGCTGGTTCCCCGAGTCGGCCACGGAATGTGAAAATTCGGCCTCTTGCTCTGGAAGTCCTGCCAACTTGAGCGAATATTTTCTAAGTGCCATCGGGTCTTGCCCGGAAAAGTGTCCGACTCGGCTGGTTCCCCGAGTCGGCCCGAACGAGCGAAAATTCGGCCTCTTGCTCTGGAAGTCCTGCCAACTTGAGCGAATATTTTCTAAGTGCCATCGGGTCTTGCCCGGAAAAGTGTCCGACTCGGCTGGTTCCCTAGTTCGGCCACATAATGTGAAAATTCGGCCTCTTGCTCTGGAAGTCCTGCCAACTTGAGCGAATATTTTCTAAGTGCCATCGGGTCTTGCCCGGAAAAGTGTCCGACTCGTCTGGTTCCCCGAGTCGGCCCGAACGAGCGAAAATTCGGCCTCTTGCTCTGGAAGTCCTGCCAACTTGAGCGAATATTTTCTAAGTGCCATCGGGTCTTGCCCGGAAAAGTGTCCGACTCGGCTGGTTCCCCGAGTCGGCCACGGAATGTGAAAATTCGGCCTCTTGCTCTGGAAGTCCTGCCAACTTGAGCGAATATTTTCTAAGTGCCATCGGGTCTTGCCCGGAAAAGTGTCCGACTCGGCTGGTTCCCCGAGTCGGCCCGAACGAGCGAAAATTCGGCCTCTTGCTCTGGAAGTCCTGCCAACTTGAGCGAATATTTTCTAAGTGCCATCGGGTCTTGCCCGGAAAAGTGTCCGACTCGGCTGGTTCCCTAGTTCGGCCACATAATGTGAAAATTCGGCCTCTTGCTCTGGAAGTCCTGCCAACTTGAGCGAATATTTTCTAAGTGCCATCGGGTCTTGCCCGGAAAAGTGTCCGACTCGTCTGGTTCCCCGAGTCGGCCCGAACGAGCGAAAATTCGGCCTCTTGCTCTGGAAGTCCTGCCAACTTGAGCGAATATTTTCTAAGTGCCATCGGGTCTTGCCCGGAAAAGTGTCCGACTCGGCTGGTTCCCCGAGTCGGCCACGGAATGTGAAAATTCGGCCTCTCGCTCTGGAAGTCCTGCCAACTTGAGCGAATATTTTCTAAGTGCCATCGGGTCTTGCCCGGAAAAGTGTCCGACTCGGCTGGTTCCCCGAGTCGGCCCGAACGAGCGAAAATTCGGCCTCTCGCTCTGGAAGTCCTGCCAACTTGAGCGAATATTTTCTAAGTGCCATCGGGTCTCTCCCGGAAAAGTGTCCGACTCGTCCGGTTCCCTAGTTCGGCCACATAATGTGAAAATTCGGCCTCTTGCTCTGGAAGTCCTGCCAACTTGAGCGAAAATTTTCTAAGTGCCATCGGGTCTCTCCCGGAAAAGTGTCCGACTCGTCCGGTTCCCTAGTTCGGCCACATAATGTGAAAATTCGGCCTCTTGCTCTGGAAGTCCTGCCAACTTGAGCGAATATTTTCCAAGTGCCATCGGGTCTCTCCCGGAAAAGTGTCCGCCTCGTCCGGTTCCCTAGTTCGGCCACGGAATGTGAAAATTCGGCCTCTCTGAGGTACCAGGGGTACGCATTTAGGTACCAGGGGTAGTCGCTGAGGTACCAGGGGTATGCATTTAGGTACCAGGGGAGACCACTACGGTCTGTTGGTCCCCCTAGTTAGTGTACTCATCGGTTTACTCCCCTTTCGCAAAATATAGTCGGCACGTATGTGCAGGACTGTTTATTTTTATTTTGAAAAATGTTCTAAGTGCCAACGGAAGCTGGCACACGAACTGTCCGAGCCACGATGGTGCCCAGGCCGGACAGCGACGGCGAAAAAGCCGATGTGTGTTTGATGGAAGTTTCGAATATTTTCAAAGTGCCAACGGCACTTGCGGGGTGATGTGTCCGCCTCGTCTGGTTCCCCAGGTCGGCCAGAAAAAGTGAAAATTCGGCCTCTTCTCCTGGAAGTCCGGCCAAGTTTGGCGAATATTTTCAAAGTGCCAACGGCACTTGCGGGGTGATGTGTCCGCCTCGTCTGGTTCCCCAGGTCGGCCAGAACAAGTGAAAATTCGGCCTCTTCTCCTGGAAGTCCGGCCAAGTTTGGCGAATATTTTCAAAGTGCCAACGGCACTTGCGGGGTGATGTGTCCGCCTCGTCTGGTTCCCCAGGTCGGCCAGAACAAGTGAAAATTCGGCCTCTTCTCCTGGAAGTCCGGCCAAGTTTGGCGAATATTTTCAAAGTGCCAACGGCACTTGCGGGGTGATGTGTCCGCCTCGTCTGGTTCCCCATAACGGCCAGAACAAGTGAAAATTCGGCCTCTTCTCCTGGAAGTCTGGCCAAGTTTGGCGAATATTTTCAAAGTGCCAACGGCACTTGCGGGGTGATGTGTCCGCCTCGTCTGGTTCCCCATAACGGCCAGAACAAGTGAAAATTCGGCCTCTTCTCCTGGAAGTCTGGCCAAGTTTGGCGAATATTTTCAAAGTGCCAACGGCACTTGCGGGGTGATGTGTCCGCCTCGTCTGGTTCCCCATAACGGCCAGAACAAGTGAAAATTCGGCCTCTTCTCCTGGAAGTCTGGCCAAGTTTGGCGAATATTTTCTAAGTGCCAACGACTCAACCAGCGTAAAGTGTCCGCCTCGGCTGGTTCCCCACAACGGCCAGAACAAGTGAAAATTCGGCCTCTTCTCCTGGAAGTCTGGCCAAGTTTGGCGAATATTTTCTAAGTGCCAACGACTCAACCAGCGTAAAGTGTCCGCCTCGGCTGGTTCCCCAGGTCGGCCACCAAAAGTGAAAATTCGGCCTCTTCTCCTGGAAGTCTGGCCAAGTTTGGCAAATATTTTCTAAGTGCCAACGACTCGACCAGCGTAAAGTGTCCGCCTCGGCTGGTTCCCCATAACGGCCACCAAAAGTGAAAATTCGGCCTCTTCTCCTGGAAGTCAAGCCAAGTTTGGCAAATATTTTCTAAGTGCCAACGACTCAACAGCCGTAAAGTGTCCGCCTCGGCTGGTTCCCCAGGTCGGCCACCAAAAGTGAAAATTCGGCCTCTTCTCCTGGAAGTCTGGCCAAGTTTGGCGAATATTTTCTAAGTGCCAACGACTCAACCAGCGTAAAGTGTCCGCCTCGGCTGGTTCCCCATAACGGCCACCAAAAGTGAAAATTCGGCCTCTTCTCCTGGAAGTCAAGCCAAGTTTGGCAAATATTTTCTAAGTGCCAACGGCTCTTGAGCCGAAAAGTGTCCGCCTCGGCTGGTTCCCCATAACGGCCATGAAAAGTGAAAATTCGGCCTCTTCTCCTGGAAGTCAAGCCAAGTTTGGCAAATATTTTCTAAGTGCCAACGACTCAACCAGCCTAAAGTGTCCGCCTCGGCTGGTTCCCCAGGTCGGCCACCAAAAGTGAAAATTCGGCCTCTTCTCCTGGAAGTCTGGCCAAGTTTGGCAAATATTTTCTAAGTGCCAACGACTCAACCAGCCTAAAGTGTCCGCCTCGGCTGGTTCCCCAGGTCGGCCACCAAAAGTGAAAATTCGGCCTCTTCTCCTGGAAGTCAAGCCAAGTTTGGCGAATATTTTCTAAGTGCCAACGACTCAACCAGCCTAAAGTGTCCGCCTCGGCTGGTTCCCCAGGTCGGGTACCACAAGTGAAAATTCGGCCTCTTCTCCTGGAAGTCAAGCCAAGTTTGGCGAATATTTTCTAAGTGCCATCGACTCGACCAGCGTAAAGTGTCCGCCTCGGCTGGTTCCCCATAACGGCCCACAAAAGTGAAAATTCGGCCTCTTCTCCTGGAAGTCAAGCCAAGTTTGGCAAATATTTTCTAAGTGCCAACGACTCAACCAGCGTAAAGTGTCCGCCTCGGCTGGTTCCCCATAACGGCCACCAAAAGTGAAAATTCGGCCTCTTCTCCTGGAAGTCTGGCCAAGTTTGGCAAATCTTTTCTAAGTGCCAACGACTCAACCAGCCTAAAGTGTCCGCCTCGGCTGGTTCCCCAGGTCGGCCACCAAAAGTGAAAATTCGGCCTCTTCTCCTGGAAGTCTGGCCAAGTTTGGCAAATATTTTCTAAGTGCCAACGACTCAACCAGCCTAAAGTGTCCGCCTCGGCTGGTTCCCCAGGTCGGCCACCAAAAGTGAAAATTCGGCCTCTTCTCCTGGAAGTCAAGCCAAGTTTGGCGAATATTTTCTAAGTGCCAACGACTCAACCAGCCTAAAGTGTCCGCCTCGGCTGGTTCCCCAGGTCGGCCACCAAAAGTGAAAATTCGGCCTCTTCTCCTGGAAGTCAAGCCAAGTTTGGCAAATATTTTCTAAGTGCCAACGACTCAACCAGCGTAAAGTGTCCGCCTCGGCTGGTTCCCCAGGTTGGCCACCAAAAGTGAAAATTCGGCCTCTTCTCCTGGAAGTCAAGCCAAGTTTGGCAAATATTTTCTAAGTGCCAACGGCTCTTGAGCCGAAAAGTGTCCGCCTCGGCTGGTTCCCCAGGTCGGCCACCAAAAGCGAAAATTCGGCCTCTTCTCCTGGAAGTCAAGCCAAGTTTGGCAAATATTTTCTAAGTGCCAACGGCTCTTGAGCCGAAAAGTGTCCGCCTCGGCTGGTTCCCCAGGTCGGCCACCAAAAGCGAAAATTCGGCCTCTTCTCCTGGAAGTCCTGCCAACTTGTGCGAATTTTTTCTAAGTGCCAACGACTCAACAGCCGTAAAGTGTCCGCCTCGGCTGGTTCCCCATAACGGCCACCAAAAGCGAAAATTCGGCCTCTTGCTCTGGAAGTCCTGCCAACTTGTGCGAATTTTTTCTAAGTGCCAACGACTCAACAGCCGTAAAGTGTCCGCCTCGGCTGGTTCCCCATAACGGCCACCAAAAGCGAAAATTCGGCCTCTGGCCCCGGAAGTCCTGCCAACTTGTGCGAATTTTTTCTAAGTGCCAACGGCTCTTGAGCCGAAAAGTGTCCGCCTCGGCTGGTTCCCGCGGTCGGCCGCCGAAAGCGAAAATTCGGCCTCTCCCTCTTTAGGTACCAGGGGTTGGGGTACCAGGGGTAGGGTGCAGTACCAACTTTGGTCTTCAGGTGCGCCAGAGTACGATGGTTGGTCCCCCTAGTCAGCGTACTCATCAACGATTTACCCCCCTTTCGCAAAATATAGTCAGAACGAGCATGGGGGGCGCATAATTTACCCCACAAAATGAAAGGGCCCGGTGCCGAGCGCTTGGTCATGGCCGCCAGCAGCGCCCCTTGCTCGGTGGGAACACAACACGCAGGGTTGCACAGCACCCTGGAAGGCACAAAGAGAGTGAAAAATTTTCTAAGTGTCACTCTTGACGAAAAATGTCTAAGTGCCTCTCTTGACGAAAAATTTCTAAGTGCCACGCTTGACGAAAAATGTCTAAGTGCCACAGCGCTCGAAAATTTCCTAAGTGCGAGCACGGCTGTGAAATATTCAAAGTACAAGGAACGCTGGCAGAATCTCTCGACGGCCGTCTGCTCCCGGCGGCCGCCGTGAAGTCTCCCCTCCCGGGGACGGCTGTCTGCTCCCGGCAGCCGTCCTTAACCCCCTCCCCACACGTTGGACGAACACCAGCCGAGGGCGAAAGGCTCGCGGTGTGGAAGGATCGTGGCCACGGCTAATCTAGCGATGCCCGCGTTGGACGGTCACACCGCACGACAGAGCGGGGCCTGCATCCGGCGCGAGGCGGCCTTCAGGCACGTGGCTCGAGACGACCTCACCCGCCCTAGCCCGGAGCGGAAAGACTTTGAAATTTTCAAAGTCCAAGGAACACTGGCAGAATGGGAGGACCGGCCGCCTCCTTAAACACAGGCCGGAGAGATGGAGCGGGATCAGCGGCCCGCGCGTTGAGCGAACACCGGCCGAGGGCGAAAGGCTCGCGGTGTGGAAGGATCGTGGCCACGGCTAATCTAGCGATGCCCGCGTTGGACGGTCACACCGCACGACAGAGCGGGGCCTGCATCCGGCGCGAGGCGGCCTTCAGGCACGTGGTTCGAGACGACCTCACCCGCCCTAGCCCGGAGCGGAAAGACTTTGAAATAGTCAAAGTCCAAGGAACACTGGCAGAATCTCTCGACGGCCGTCTGCTCCCGGCGGCCGCCGTGAAGTCTCCCCTCCCGGGGACGGCTGTCTGCTCCCGGCAGCCGTCCATAACCCCCTCCCCACACGTTGGTTGAACATCAGCCGAGGGCGAAAGGCTCGCGGTGTGGAAGGATCGTGGCCACGGCTAATCTAGCGATGCCCGCGTTGGACGGTCACACCGCACGACAGAGCGGGGCCTGCATCCGGCGCGAGGCGGCCTTCAGGCACGTGGTTCGAGACGACCTCACCCGCCCTAGCCCGGAGCGGAAAGACTTTTCAAAGTCCAAGGAACACTGGCAGAATGGGAGGACCGGCCGCCTCCTTAAACACAGGCCGGAGCGACCGAGCGGGATCAGCGGCCCGCGCGCAGGGTCTTTGAAATGTACAAAGTCCTAGGGACAATGGCAGAATCGCTCGACGGCCGTCTGCTCCCGGCGGCCGCGGTGAAGGGACTGTACACCCCACCCGGGGACGGCTGTCTGCTCCCGGCAGCCGTCCTTCCCCCCCACCCCACACGTTGACCGACACCGGCCGAGGGCGAAAGGCTCGCGGTGTGGAAGGATCGTGGCCACGGCTAATCTAGCGATGCCCGCGTTGGACGGTCACACCGCACGACAGAGCGGGGCCTGCATCCGGCGCGAGGCGGCCTTCAGGCACGTGGTTCGAGACGACCTCACCCGCCCTAGCCCGGAGCGAAAAGACTTTGAAATATTCAAAGTCCAAGGAACACTGGCAGAATGGGAGGACCGGCCGCCTCCTTAAACACAGGCCGGAGCGACCGAGCGGGATCAGCGGCCCGCGCGGAGGGTCTTTAAAATGTACAAAGTCCTAGGAACAATGGCAGAATCGCTCGACGGCCGTCTGCTCCCGGCGGCCGCGGTGGAAGGACTGTACACCCCACCCGGGGACGGCTGTCTGCTCCCGGCAGCCGTCCTTCCCCCCCACCCACACGTTGACCGACACCGGCCGAGGGCGAAAGGCTCGCGGTGTGGAAGGATCGTGGCCACGGCTAATCTAGCGATGCCCGCGTTGGACGGTCACACCGCACGACAGAGCGGGGCCGCATCTGGCGCGAGGCGGCCTTCAGGCACGTGGTTCGAGACGACCTCACCCGCCCTAGCCCGGAGCGGAAAGACTTTGAAATTTTCAAAGTCCAAGGAACACTGGCAGAATGGGAGGACCGGCCGCCTCCTTAAACACAGGCCGGGCGAAAAATATGCGAATGTTGGGTCTCATCCAAGAAAGGGAGTTACCGGCCGCCTCCTTAAACACAGGCCGGGCGAAAAATATGCGAATGGTCCATCCAAGGAAGGAGGACCGGCCGCCTCCTTAAACACAGGCCGGGCGAAAAATATGCGAATGGTCCATCCAAGGAAGGAGGAGCGGCCGCCTCCTTAAACACAGGCCGGAGAGATGGAGCGGGATCAGCGGCCCGCGCTTTGAGCGACCACCGGCCGAGGGCGAAAGGCTCGCGGTGTGGAAGGATCGTGGCCACGGCTAATCTAGCGATGCCCGCGTTGGACGGTCACACCGCACGACAGAGCGGGGCCTGCATCCGGCGCGAGGCGGCCTTCAGGCACGTGGTTCGAGACGACTTCACCCGCCCTAGCCCGGAGCTGAAACTCTGCGAATGTTAACATCCAAGGATGGAGGCAACGGCCGTCTCGTTAAGCTGAGGCCGGAGGAAAGTCTGCGGATTCGGGGCATCCAAGGCAGATGGAGGTGCCGGCCGCCTCGGTAAACAGAGGCCGGACCGACCGACATGCGACCATGACCCGCCTTGGTAGGGCCCCCACCGGCCCCGGCTAGCGCCGGCGTTGGGTGGACGGTTCCTCCCCACTTGCGGGTCGCCCTCTAGCGCTACGGCCGCCGCGCGAGCGCGCGCTCCGACGCCGCCCCCGCAGGCCTAGCGCGAGCCGTACGGCAGCGAGACCGAGACGCCCCGATTCCACGCACGCACCTAGCGGTCATCAACGGAGGCCGAGCGCGCGATCCGACTCGCGGCACGCCACGTGGGCGTCCGCCGGCCGCGCCGGTCTACCGCGAAAGATGTTTCTCAAACCCTCGCCTAACCTAGGGACGGCTATCTCGGGAAGCCGCCCCCGCATCTGCACCTATCCGCTAAGCCCTCCCGACCACCGCGAAGCGGGAGGACGTCTATCGTGGCCGCCGGGGCGTATGACCCCTCCGCGTGAGGCGTGCGGGCTCGGGTGGGCCGCAACGACCGAGTCTGACTCGGACGGGGCGCAGCTTCCCTCCCGGTCGCAGCATCAAGCGCCGATCGCGCGACGTCACCAGCCCCCCGGGACGGTTCGTCGGGAGCACGGTACAGGCACGTAGCTCACTCTCCAGCTGGCCGCAGCGGGCCGCACCGACCGAGTCTGACTCGGCCGGGGCGCAGCTTCCCGTC